>NW_027192825.1:300000-464351 GCF_949987515.2 Delphinus delphis
CTGGGAGCCTTGTTATGCTGATGGGCGGGATGTAAATTGCCAACAGACACTCGGGAGAAGTGTATGGTGTTTCCTGAAACATCTAAAAAACAAAGCAACAGAGCCTAGGACACTTCCACTTATGGTCCTATAGCTTAGGGAAATTAAAATCAAAAAGACACAGCCACCCCAAAGTTTGGGACGCCTCCGTTTACACGAACCCCGTTTACCGTACAAGTTCAATATCACGGAAAGTGAAAAATGGATAAAGAACTTGTGGTACTTACGTAGAATGCAGTATCACTCAGCAATGAAATCTATGTCATCAGGCCCATAGCACCATAATGAGTGGATTCAGGTACGATGATTCTAACTGAAATAAGTCACACAGAAAAAGAAACATCATAAGATATCACTAATACACGGAATGTAAACTTGGCTACACAGGAACTGCATTCCAAAACAGAACAGGGTCTCAAATTTAGAAAACCAACTTATGCTTGCTTAAGGGGAAAGGTGAGTTGGGGTGCTGCATAAAACCAGAGATTGAAATGAGCACAGATAGAGTTCCTTAAGCCAAATATGGAATAGACAAGAGCTACTCCTTGCTCAACGAAATGGACTCAAAACCCCATATTAAACGCCTAAAAATGTACCTGACTAGTAAGTATCTTAAAACCTATGGATTGCTATGTCTCCGAAAGAGAATCAAGCGTGTGTACAGGGGCATAAACGCAGCAGTGATAGGATTGGAGAGGTTCGGTGAGCAAATGAAGACCCTTTGAAGTCATATTGCATGGTACCCATTACACGGGTCTCAACTCTCCAGGTTTAAGGTATTCTTCCTTCAGCTAAAACATGCATGTGGAACCCAGAGTATGATCAACCATGTGAACGGGAGACGTGTTCAAATATGTCTCAGTTTTCCTCCCCTGGTACTCGGGTGCAACATTCCAGATGCTTTACTAACACTCTCCCGACTTGGAGAGTCAGTCCCTTTAACCTCCTGTTTGGCCCAGTTTGCAATTTCTGCGGAAGATGAACAGGAATAGCGAGAACCAATGAGAGGCTAGCTGGAGGTGTCTGGACGGGCAAATTTAACTCTCATTTCCCACCAGGAAGAGGAATTAACCAAAGGCTCAGCATGCCGGGCCGGAACCAGATTAGGGCCTGAAGCCATCCTGCGGTGTTGCGGCCAGGTCACAAGAAAGCGAGTTGAAGAAAGGAGCTCAGGGGCACTGTAACTCACAAACCTGCAGAGTTATAAATGACAGCTATCGTCCAAAAATAGACTGAAGTAAGGCTGCCAAGAGGACTTGAAAGCGGGGCAGAATTGCAGGAAACCGATTTCAGGAGGTAGACTGGAATTGCATTGAAAGCATAGGAAAAGAGGCAGAACGTCCACAATGATGCACTTGGCCAAAAAGGGCGTATGCGTTTTTTCCTGAATATATTCAGGAAAAAACGCATACGCCCTTTTTGGCCAACCAAGCAAGCTTGCAAAGGAAATCTGCACTACAATGAAGTCTCACTTCCCCCCGGTCAAAAGGGCAATCTGAAAAAAGTGTAAAATCCAGAAAGGCAACAGGCCATTTAGAACTGGGAGCCTTGTTATGCTGATGGGCGGGATGTAAATTGCCAACAGACACTTGGGAGAAGTGTATGGTGTTTCCTGAAACATCTAAAAAACAAAGCAACAGAGCCTAGGGCACTTCCACTTATGGTCCTATAGCTTAGGGAAATTAAAATCAAAAAGACACAGCCACCCCAAAGTTTGGAACGGCTCTGTTTACAAGAACCTCGTTTACAGTACAAGTTCAACATCGCAGAAAGTGAAAAATGGATAAAGAAGTTGTGGTATTCACTTACAAAGCAATATCACTCAGCAATGAAATCTATGTCATCAGGCCCGTAGCAGCACAATGAGTGGATTCAGGTATGATGATTCTAACTGAAATAAGTCACACAGAAAAAGAAACATCATAAGATATCAGTAATACACGGAATGGAAACTTGGCTACACAGGAACTGAATTACAGAACAGAACAGGGTCTCAAATTTAGAAAACCAACTTATGCTTGCTTAAGGGTAAAGGTGAGTTGGGGTGCTGCATAATACCAGAGATTGAAATGAGCACAGATAAAGTTCCTTAAGCCAAATATGGAATAGACAAGAGCTACTCCTTGCTCAACGAAATGGACTCAACACCGCATATTAAACGCCTAAGAATGTACCTGACTAGTAAGTATCTTAAAACTTATGGATTGCTATGTGTTCGAAAGAGAATCAAGCATGTGTACAGGGGCATAAACGCAGCAGTGATAGGATTGGAGAGGTTCGGTGAGCAAATGAAGACCCTTTGAAGTCATATTGCATGGTACCCATTACACGGGTTTCAACTACCCAGGTTTAAGGTATTCTTCCTTCAGCTAAAACATGCATGTGGAACCCAGAGTATGATCAACCATGTGATCGGGAGACGTGTTCAAATATGTCTCAGTTTTCGTACCCTGGTACTCGGGTGCAACATTCCAGACGCTTTACTAACACTCTCCCCACTTGGAGAGTCAGTCCCTTTAACCTCCTGTTTGGCCCAGTTTGCAATTTCTGCGGAAGATGAACAGGAATAGCGAGAACCAATGAGAAACTAGCTGAAGGTGTCTGGATGGGCAAATTTAACTCTCATTTCCCACCAGGAAGAGGAAATAACCAAACGCTCAGCGTGCCGTGCCAGAACCAGATTAGAGCCTGAAGACATCCTGCGGTGCTGCGACCAGCTCAAAAGAAAGCGAGTTGAAGAAAGGAGCTCAGGGGCACTGTAATTCACAAACCTGCAGAGTTATAAATGACAGCTATCGTCCAAAAATAGACTGAAGTAAGGCTGCCAAGAGGACTTGAAAGCGGGGCAGAATTGCAGGAAACCGATTTCAGGAGGTAGACTGGAATTGCATTGAAAGCATAGGAAAAGAGGCAGAACGTCCACAATGATGCACTTGGCCAAAAAGGGCATATGCGTTTTTTCCTGAATATATTCAGGAAAAAACGCATACGCCCTTTTTGGCCAACCAAGCAAACTTGCAAAGGAAATCTGCACTACAATGAAGTCTCACTTCTCCCCGGTCAAAAGGGCCATCTGAAAAAAGTGTAAAATCCAGAATGGCAGGACAGGCCATGGAGAACTGGGAGCCTTGTTATGCTGATGGGCGGGATGTAAATTGCCAACAGACACTCAGGAGAAGTGTATGGTGTTTCCTGAAACATCTAAAAAACAAAGCAACAGAGCCTAGGGCACTTCCACTTATGGTCCTATAGCTTAGGGAAATTAAAATCAAAAAGACACAGCCACCCCAAAGTTTGGGACGCCTCCGTTTACAAGAACCGCGTTTACCGTACAAGTTCAATATCACAGAAAGTGAAAAATGGATAAAGAACTTGTGGTACTTACGTACAATGCAGTATCACTCAGCAATGAAATCTATGTCATCAGGCCCATAGCACCATAATGAGTGGATTCAGGTACGATGATTCTAACTGAAATAAGTCACACAGAAAAAGAAACATCATAAGATATCACTAATACACGGAATGTAAACTTGGCTGCACAGGAACTGCATTCCAAAACAGAACAGGGTCTCAAATTTAGAAAACCAACTTATGCTTGCTTAAGGGGAAAGGTGAGTTGGGGTGCTGCATAAAACCAGAGATTGAAATGAGCACAGATAAAGTTCCTTAAGCCAAATATGGAATAGACAAGAGCTACTCCTTGCTCAACGAAATGGACTCAACACCGCATATTAAACGCCTAAGAATGTACCTGACTAGTAAGTATCTTAAAACCTATGGATTGCTATGTGTCCGAAAGAGAATCAAGCATGTGTACAGGGGCATAAACGCAGCAGTGATAGGATTGGAGAGGTTCGGTGAGCAAATGAAGACCCTTTGAAGTCATATTGCATGGTACCCATTACACGGGTTTCAACTACCCAGGTTTTAGGTATTCTTCCTTCAGCTAAAACATGCATGTGGAACCCAGAGTATGATCAACCATGTGAACGGGAGACGTGTTCAAATATGTCTCAGTTTTCGTACCCTGGTACTCGGGTGCAACATTCCAGACGCTTTACTAACACTCTCCCCACTTGGAGAGTCAGTCCCTTTAACCTCCTGTTTGGCCCAGTATGCAATTTCTGCGGAAGATGAACAGGAATAGCGAGAACCAATGAGAGACTAGCTGGAGGTGTCTGGACGGGCAAATTTAACTCTCATTTCCCACCAGGAAGAGGAATTAACGAAAGGCTCAGCGTGCCGTGTCGGAACCAGATTAGGGCCTGAAGCCATCCTGCGGTGTTGCGGCCAGCTCACAAGAAAGCGAGTTGAAGAAAGGAGCTCAGGGGCACTGTAATTCACAAACCTGCAGAGTTATAAATGACAGCTATCGTCCAAAAATAGACTGAAGTAAGGCTGCCAAATGGACTTGAAAGCGGGGCAGAATTGCAGGAAACCAATTTCAGGAGGTAGACTGGAATTGCATTGAAAGCATAGGAGAAGTGGCAGAACGTCCACAACGATGCACTTGGCCAAAAAGGGCGTATGCGTTTTTTCCTGAATATATTCAGGAAAAAACGCATACGCCCTTTTTGGCCAACCAAGCAAGCTTGCAAAGGAAATCTGCACTACAATGAAGTCTCACTTCCCCCTGGTCAAAAGGGCCATCTGAAAAAAGTGTAAAATCCAGAAAGGCAGGACAGGCCATGGAGAACTGGGAGCCTTGTTATGCTGATGGGCGGGATGTAAATTGCCAACAACCACTCGGGAGAAGTGTATGGTGTTTCCTGAAACATCTAAAAAACAAAGCAACAGAACCTAGGGCACTTCCACTTATGGTCCTATAGCTTAGGGAAATTAAAATCAAAAAGACACAGCCACCCCAAGTTTGGGACGCCTCTGTTTACAAGAACCTCGTTTACAGTACAAGTTCAACATCGCAGAAAGTGAAAAATGGATAAAGAAGTTGTGGTATTCACTTACAAAGCAATATCACTCAACAATGAAATCTGTGTCATCAGGCCCTTAGCAGCACAATGAGTGGATTCAGGTATGATGATTCTAACTGAAATAAGTCACACAGAAAAAGAAACATCATAAGATATCAGTAATACACGGAATGTAAACTTGGCTACACAGGAACTGAATTACAGAACAGAACAGGGTCTCAAATTTAGAAAACCAACTTATGCTTGCTTAAGGGGAAAGGTGAGTTGGGGTGCTGCATAAAACCAGAGATTGAAATGAGCACAGATAAAGTTCCTTAAGCCAAATATGGAATAGACAAGAGCTACTCCTTGCTCAACGAAATGGACTCAACACCGCATATTAAACGCCTAAGAATGTACCTGACTAGTAAGTATCTTAAAACCTATGGATTGCTATGTCTCCGAAAGAGAATCAAGCATGTGTACAGGGGCATAAACGCCGCAGTGATAGGATTGGAGAGGTTCGGTGAGCAAATGAAGACCCTTTGAAGTCATATTGCATGGTACCCATTACACGGGTCTTAACTCTCCAGGTTTAAGGTATTCTTCCTTCAGCTAAAACCTGCATGTGGAACCCAGAGTATGATCAACCATGTGAACGGGAGACGTGTTCAAATATGTCTCAGTTTTCCTCCCCTGGTACTCGGGTGCAACATTCCAGACGCTTTACTAACACTCTCCCGACTTGGAGAGTCAGCGCCTTTAACCTCCTGTTTGGTCCAGTTTGCAATTTCTGCGGAAGATGAACAGGAATAGCGAGAACCAATGAGAGACTAGCTGGAGGTGTCTGGACGGGCAAATTTAACTCTCATTTCCCACCAGGAAGAGGAAATAACCAAAGGCTCAGCGTGCCGTGCCGGAACCAGATTAGGGCCTGAAGCCATCCTGCGGTGTTGCGGCCAGGTCACAAGAAAGCGAGTTGAAGAAAGGAGCGCAGGGGCACTGTAATTCACAAACCTGCAGAGTTATAAATGACAGCTATCGTCCAAAAATAGACTGAAGTAAGGCTGCCAAGAGGACTTGAAAGCGGGGCAGAATTGCAGGAAACCGATTTCAGGAGGTAGAGTGGAATTGCATTGAAAGCATAGGAAAAGAGGCAGGACGTCCACAATGATGCACTTGGCCAAAAAGGGCGTATGCGTTTTTTCCTGAATATATTCAGGAAAAAACGCATACGCCCTTTTTGGCCAACCAAGCAAGCTTGCAAAGGAAATCTGCACTACAATGAAGTCTCACTTCCCCCCGGTCAAAAGGGCCATCTGAAAAAAGTGTAAAATCCAGAAAGGCAGGACAGGCCATGGAGAACTGGGAGCCTTGTTATGCTGATGGGCGGGATGTAAATTGCCAACAGACACTCGGGAGAAGTGTATGGTGTTTCCTGAAACATCTAAAAAACAAAGCAACAGAGCCTAGGGCACTGCCACTTATGGTCCTATAGCTTAGGGAAATTAAAATCAAAAAGACACAGCCACCCCAAAGTTTGGGGCGCCTCTGTTTACAAGAACCTCGTTTACAGTACAAGTTCAACATCGCAGAAAGTGAAAAATGGATAAAGAATTTGTGGTATTTACTTACAAAGCAATATCACTCAGCAATGAAATCTGTGTCATCAGGCCCTTAGCAGCACAATGAGTGTATTCAGGTATGATGATTCTAACTGAAATAAGTCACACAGAAAAAGAAACATCATAAGATATCAGTAATACACGGAATGTAAACTTGGCTACACAGGAACTGAATTACAGAACAGAACAGGGTCTCAAATTTAGAAAACCAACTTATGCTTGCTTAAGGGGAAAGGTGAGTTGGGGTGCTGCATAAAACCAGAGATTGAAATGAGCACAGATAAAGTTCCTTAAGCCAAGTATGGAATAGACAAGAGCTACTCCTTGCTCAACGAAATGGACTCAACACCGCATATTAAACGCCTAAGAATGTACCTGACTAGTAAGTATCTTAAAACCTATGGATTGCTATGTGTCCGAAAGAGAATCAAGCATGTGTACAGGGGCATAAACGCAGCAGTGATAGGATTGGAGAGGTTTGGTGAGCAAATGAAGACCCTTTGAAGTCATATTGCATGGTACCCATTACACGGGTCTTAACTCTCCAGGTTTAAGGTATTCTTCCTTCAGCTAAAACATGCATGTGGAACAAAAGTATGATCAACCATGTGAACGGGAGACGTGTTCAAATATGTCTCAGTTTTCCTCCCCTGGTACTCGGGTGCAACATTCCAGACACTTTACTAACACTCTCCCCACTTGGAGAGTCAGCGCCTTTAACCTCCTGTTTGGCCCAGTTTGCAATTTCTGCGGAAGATGAACAGGAATAGCGAGAACCAATGAGAGACTAGCTGGAGGTGTCTGGACGGGCAAATTTAACTCTCATTTCCCACCAGGAAGAGGAAATAACCAAAGGCTCAGCGTGCCGTGCCGGAACCAGATTAGGGCCTGAAGCCATCCTGCGGTGTTGCGGCCATGTCACAAGAAAGCGAGTTGAAGAAAGGAGTTCAGGGGCACTGTAATTCACAAACCTGCAGAGTTATAAATGACAGCTATCGTCCAAAAATATACTGAAGTAAGGCTGCCAAAAGGACTTGAAAGCGGGGCAGAATTGCAGGAAACCGATTTCAGGAGGTAGACTGGAATTGCATTGAAAGCATAGGAAAAGAGGCAGAACGTCCACAATGATGCACTTGGCCAAAAAGGGCGTATGCGTTTTTTCCTGAATATATTCAGGAAAAAACGCATACGCCCTTTTTGGCCAACCAAGCAAGCTTGCAAAGGAAATCTGCACTACAATGAAGTCTCACTTCCCCCCGGTCAAAAGGGCCATCTGAAAAAAGTGTAAAATCCAGAAAGGCAGGACAGGCCATGGAGAACTGGGAGCCTTGTTATGCTGATGGGCGGGATGTAAATTGCCAACAGACACTCGGGAGAAGTGTATGGTGTTTCCTGAAACATCTAAAAAACAAAGCAACAGAGCCTAGGGCACTGCGACTTATGGTCCTATAGCTTAGGGAAATTAAAATCAAAAAGACACAGCCACCCCAAAGTTTGGGACGCCTCTGTTTACAAGAACCTCGTTTACAGTACAAGTTCAACATCGCAGAAAGTCAAAAATGGATAAAGAATTTCTGGTATTTACTTACAAAGCAATATCACTCAGCAATGAAATCTGTGTCATCAGGCCCTTAGCAGCACAATGAGTGGATTCAGGTATGATGATTCTAACTGAAATAAGTCACACAGAAAAAGAAACATCATAAGATATCAGTAATACACGGAATGTAAACTTGGCTACACAGGAACTGAATTACAGAACAGAACAGGGTCTCAAATTTAGAAAACCAACTTATGCTTGCTTAAGGGGAAAGGTGAGTTGGGGTGCTGCATAAAACCAGAGATTGAAATGAGCACAGATAAAGTTCCTTAAGCCAAATATGGAATAGACAAGAGCTACTCCTTGCTCAACGAAATGGACTCAACACCGCATATTAAACGCCTAAGAATGTACCTGACTAGTAAGTATCTTAAAACCTATGGATTGCTATGTCTCCGAAAGAGAATCAAGCATGTGTACAGGGGCATAAACGCAGCAGTGATAGGATTGGAGAGGTTCGGTGAGCAAATGAAGACCCTTTGAAGTCATATTGCATGGTACCCATTACACGGGTCTTAACTCTCCAGGTTTAAGGTATTCTTCCTTCAGCTAAAACATGCATGTGGAACACAAGTATGATCAACCATGTGAACGGGAGACGTGTTCAAATATGTCTCAGTTTTCCTCCCCTGGTACTCGGGTGCAACATTCCAGACACTTTACTAACACTCTCCCCACTTGGAGAGTCAGCGCCTTTAACCTCCTGTTTGGCCCAGTTTGCAATTTCTGCGGAAGATGAACAGGAATAGCGAGAACCAATGAGAGACTAGCTGGAGGTGTCTGGACGGGCAAATTTAACTCTCATTTCCCACCAGGAAGAGGAAATAACCAAAGGCTCAGCGTGCCGTGCCGGAACCAGATTAGGGCCTGAAGACATCCTGCGGTGTTGCGGCCAGGTCACAAGAAAGCGAGTTGAAGAAAGGAGCTCAGGGGCACTGTAATTCACAAACCTGCAGAGTTATAAATGACAGCTATCGTCCAAAAATATACTGAAGTAAGGCTGCCAAAAGGACTTGAAAGCGGGGCAGAATTGCAGGAAACCGATTTCAGGAGGTAGACTGGAATTGCATTGAAAGCATAGGAAAAGAGGCAGAACGTCCACAATGATGCACTTGGCCAAAAAGGGCGTATGCGTTTTTTCCTGAATATATTCAGGAAAAAATGCATACGCCCTTTTTGTCCAACCAAGCAAGCTTGCAAAGGAAATCTGCACTACAATGAAGTCTCACTTCCCCCCGGTCAAAAGGGCCATCTGAAAAAAGTGTAAAATCCAGAAAGGCAGGACAGGCCATGGAGAACTGGGAGCCTTGTTATGCTGATGGGCGGGATGTAAATTGCCAACAGAAACTCCGGAGATGTGTATGGTGTTTCCTGAAACATCTAAAAAACAAAGCAACAGAGCCTAGGGCACTGCCACTTATGGTCCTATAGCTTAGGGAAATTAAAATCAAAAAGACACAGCCACCCCAAAGT
Source organism: Delphinus delphis (assembly GCF_949987515.2). Classification (NCBI taxonomy): domain Eukaryota; kingdom Metazoa; phylum Chordata; class Mammalia; order Artiodactyla; family Delphinidae; genus Delphinus; species Delphinus delphis. Next base: position 309,651 of record NW_027192825.1, read on the forward strand.
TTGGGACGCCTCTGTTTACAAGAACCTCGTTTACAGTACAAGTTCAACATCGCAGAAAGTGAAAAATGGATAAAGAATTTGTGGTATTTACTTACAAAGCAATATCACTCAACAATGAAATCTATGTCATCAGGCCCTTAGCAGAACAATGAGTGGATTCAGGTATGATGATTCTAACTGAAATAAGTCACACAGAAAAAGAAACATCATAAGATATCAGTAATACATGGAATGTAAACTTGGCTACACAGGAACTGAATTACAGAACAGAACAGGGTCTCAAATTTAGAAAACCAACTTATGCTTGCTTAAGGGGAAAGGTGAGTTGGGGTGCTGCATAAAACCAGAGATTGAAATGAGCACAGATAAAGTTCCTTAAGCCAAATATGGAATAGACAAGAGCTACTCCTTGCTCAACGAAATGGACTCAACACCGCATATTAAACGCCTAAGAATGTACCTGACTAGTAAGTATCTTAAAACCTATGGATTGCTATGTCTCCGAAAGAGAATCAAGCATGTGTACAGGGGCATAAACGCAGCAGTGATAGGACTGGAGAGGTTTGGTGAGCAAATGAAGACCCTTTGAAGTCATATTGCATGGTACCCATTACACGGGTCTTAACTCTCCAGGTTTAAGGTATTCTTCCTTCAGCTAAAACATGCATGTGGAACCCAAGTATGATCAACCATGTGAACGGGAGATGTGTTCAAATATGTCTCAGTTTTCCTCCCCTGGTACTCGGGTGCAACATTCCAGACACTTTAGTAACACTCTCCCCACTTGGAGAGTCAGCGCCTTTAACCTCCTGTTTGGCCCAGTTTGCAATTTCTGCGGAAGATGAACAGGAATAGCGAGAACCAATGAGAGACTAGCTGGAGGTGTCTGGACGGGCAAATTTAACTCTCATTTCCCACCAGGAAGAGGAAATAACCAAAGGCTCAGCGTGCCGTGCCGGAACCAGATTAGGGCCTGAAGCCATCCTGCGGTGTTGCGGCCAGGTCACAAGAAAGCGAGTTGAAGAAAGGAGCTCAGGGGCACTGTAATTCACAAACCTGCAGAGTTATAAATGACAGCTATCGTCCAAAAATATACGGAAGTAAGGCTGCCAAAAGGACTTGAAAGCGGGGCAGAATTGCAGGAAACCGATTTCAGGAGGTAGACTGGAATTGCATTGAAAGCATAGGAAAAGAGGCAGAACGTCCACAATGATGCACTTGGCCAAAAAGGGCGTATGCGTTTTTTCCTGAATATATTCAGGAAAAAACGCATACGCCCTTTTTGGCCAACCAAGCAAGCTTGCAAAGGAAATCTGCACTACAATGAAGTCTCACTTCCCCCCGGTCAAAAGGGTCATCTGAAAAAAGTGTAAAATCCAGAAAGGCAGGACAGGCCACGGAGAACTGGGAGCCTTGTTATGCTGATGGGCGGGATGTAAATTGCCAACAGAAACTCCGGAGATGTGTATGGTGTTTCCTGAAACATCTAAAAAACAAAGCAACAGAGCCTAGGGCACTGCCACTTATGGTCCTATAGCTTAGGGAAATTAAAATCAAAAAGACACAGCCACCCCAAAGTTTGGGACGCCTCTGTTTACAAGAACCTCGTTTACAGTACAAGTTCAACATCGCAGAAAGTGAAAAATGGATAAAGAATTTGTGGTATTTACTTACAAAGCAATATCACTCAACAATGAAATCTATGTCATCAGGCCCTTAGCAGAACAATGAGTGGATTCAGGTATGATGATTCTAACTGAAATAAGTCACACAGAAAAAGAAACATCATAAGATATCAGTAATACATGGAATGTAAACTTGGCTACACAGGAACTGAATTACAGAACAGAACAGGGTCTCAAATTTAGAAAACCAACTTATGCTTGCTTAAGGGGAAAGGTGAGTTGGGGTGCTGCATAAAACCAGAGATTGAAATGAGCACAGATAAAGTTCCTTAAGCCAAATATGGAATAGACAAGAGCTACTCCTTGCTCAACGAAATGGACTCAACACCGCATATTAAACGCCTAAGAATGTACCTGACTAGTAAGTATCTTAAAACCTATGGATTGCTATGTCTCCGAAAGAGAATCAAGCATGTGTACAGGGGCATAAACGCAGCAGTGATAGGATTGGAGAGGTTTGGTGAGCAAATGAAGACCCTTTGAAGTCATATTGCATGGTACCCATTACACGGGTCTTAACTCTCCAGGTTTAAGGTATTCTTCCTTCAGCTAAAACATGCATGTGGAACACAAGTATGATCAACCATGTGAACGGGAGACGTGTTCAAATATGTCTCAGTTTTCCTCCCCTGGTACTCGGGTGCAACATTCCAGACACTTTACTAACACTCTCCCCACTTGGAGAGTCAGTCCCTTTAACCTCCTGTTTGGCCCAGTTTGCAATTTCTGCGGAAGATGAACAGGAATAGCGAGAACCAATGAGAGACTAGCTGGAGGTGTCTGGACGGGCAAATTTAACTCTCATTTCCCACCAGGAAGAGGAAATAACCAAAGGCTCAGCGTGCCGTGCCGGAACTAGATTAGGGCCTGAAGCCATCCTGCGGTGTTGCGGCCAGGTCACAAGAAAGCGAGTTGAAGAATGGAGCTCAGGGGCACTGTAATTCACAAACCTGCAGAGTTATAAATGACAGCTATTGTCCAAAAATATACTGAAGTAAGGCTGCCAAAAGGACTTGAAAGCGGGGCAGAATTGCAGGAAACCGATTTCAGGAGGTAGACTGGAATTGCATTGAAAGCATAGGAAAAGAGGCAGAACGTCCACAATGATGCACTTTGCCAAAAGGGCGTATGCGTTTTTTCCTGAATATATTCAGGAAAAAACGCATACGCCCTTTTTGGCCAACCAAGCAAGCTTGCAAAGGAAATCTGCACTACAATGAAGTCTCACTTCCCCCCGGTCAAAAGGGCCATCTGAAAAAAGTGTAAAACCCAGAAAGGCAGGACAGGCCATGGAGAACTGGGAGCCTTGTTATGCTGATGGGCGGGATGTAAATTGCCAACAGACACTCGGGAGATGTGTATGGTGTTTCCTGAAACATCTAAAAAACAAAGCAACAGGGCCTAGGGCACTTCCACTTATGGTCCTATAGCTTAGGGAAATTAATATCAAAAAGACACAGCAACCCCAAAATTTGGGATGTCTCTTTTTACAGAAATCTCTTCTACGGCACAAGTTAAATATCCCAGAGAGCAAATAATGGATAAAGAAGTTGCGGTACTTATGTACAACCGAATACCACTCAGCAATGAAATCTATGTCACCAGGCCCGTACCAGCATAATGAGTGCATTGAGGCACGATGATTCTAAGTGAAATAAGTCACACAGAAAAAGAAACATCATAAGGTATCACTAATACACGGAATGTGAACTTGGCTACACATGAACTGAATTACAAAACAGAACAGGGTCTCAAGTTTAGAAAACCAACTTATGCCTGCTTAAGGGGGAAGGTGAGTTGGGGTGCTGCATAAAAGCAGAGTTTGAAATTAGCACAGATACCGTTCCATAAGCCAAATATGTAATAGACAAGAGCTACCCCTTGCTCAACGAAATGGATTCAACAATGAGGTATCACCTCACACCTGGTAGAATAGGCATCATTGAAAATCTACAAACAAAAAATGCTGGAAAGGGTGTGGAGAAAAGGAACCCTCTTCCACTATTGTTGGGAATATAAATTGATACAGTCATTATGGAGAACAATATGGAATTTCTTAAGAAACTAACAATAGAATTACCATATGATACAGCAATCCCAGTACTGGACATATACCCAGACAAAACCATAAATCAAAAAGAGTCATTCACCGCAATGTTCATTGCATCACTATTTACAATATCGAGGTAATGGAAGCAACCTAAATGCCCACAGACAGACGAATGCATAAAGCTGTGGTACATATATAAAATGGAATATTACTAAGCCATGAAAAGGAATGAAATTGGGTCATTTGTAGAGACGTCGATGGATCTAGAGACTGTCATACAGAGTGAAGTAAGTCAGAAAGAGAAAAACAAATCTTGTATATTCATGCATATATGTGGAACCTAGAAAAACTGTACAGATTAACCATTTTGCAAGGCATAAATAGAGCAACAGATGTAGACAACAAACGTATGGACAACAAGGGGGGAAAGCTGTTGGGGGGGTGGTGGTGGGAGGAGTTGAGAGACTGGGATTGGCATGTATACATTTATATGTATAAAATAGATAACCAATAAGAACCTGCTGTATAAAAATATAAAATAAAATTCAAAATTAAAAAGAAGTAAAATTTAAAAAATAAAACAGAAAAAACAATTATTCCCTGCACATACATGTATTTATATGAATAAATTATTTCCATGCTTATATCTGTAAATACAAAAAAGAGGAATAAAATCTACCTTGAACCAAAAACGAAAAAGAGAAAAAAAACACAGAACCCACCAGTTACACAGAGGAAAACCATATCAGGGCACTTGCTCCAGTTGTAAACAATTCTGAAGTTGGTCAGTGGTGGGGAATCGTCTCCCATTCAGCCAGCAGCCCCCACGCAACAAGCGTCCTCATTGCAAAGCTGGGGCACCGTGCCGAGGCATCTGTGAGTAAACGTGAGCTGAGCCCCAGGCCAGTTGCTGCTGAACTATTCCCACCCATCCCAGGTAAAACACCTGAATATATACAAGGACTTGAAAGCCTAGAGGAAGGGCCATAGAGCCACACGAGTGACAGCATGCCGGCCGACTTGGTGCCTGCAGCCAGCCAGGATGGTCCTGGCCCTGGGTGCTCTTCTGGAAGATTTCCATTTCCCTGCCTGAGATACCCGTCCTGTCCCTGCCCCCACTGCTTTTTTCCTTCCTCACCTCTGCCCAGGGAGAAATTCCAGCAGCAGGTATGGGTGACACATCCTCTTCTTTAGCAGGTGGCAGCCTGGCAACTGCTGCAGAAAGTCCAGCAGAGCCCCACTCACACTGGGCCACCCACAAAGCCGTGGCCTCTCACTCCCTCCCACCAGCCCAGCCCCGAGACTGCTGACAGGGCAGAGAAAATGGCGTCAGGCACGGCTGCAGGGGCTCTTGCTGCCTGGAGTGGTATTTATATTGATCTCAACCCAGGCACACCTGGGGAGGGCTGGCCGGCACGGTAAGGCTGCCCAGGTCAGCCAATCATCACCCCTCAGGGGCTCACAGTTGCAGAAAATGGAACTTGCTGAACCGGCCAGGTCCAAGGAACAGGTGTGGGCTCCTGAGAGTCAGGATAGACAAGGGGCTGCAGCTTTGGCTTGTTTTCTAATCATTTTATCTGGCCCATGAGTGGGAGACAACTTCAAGAAAACCCTCTCCTAATGAGAGGAACCCAGGAGTCAGGGAGAGGAGGGGTGGGTGGTGGTTGGAGACAGAGGCCTGGTGCCCTGGGTGCAGTGGAAGTCTCTGGAAGACCAGGTGGAGGGAGGCCTCACGGAGTGATGCCCAGGGTCACAGACCTGTCGCAGCTGCTGTTTGTTAGTTCAAGTCCTGCTCTGAGGTGCTCTGTGTCAGCTCTGAGCGACAGGTGAGCTGGGGGTGCTCTGCAATGAGGGCTATGTGCACGGTTCCTGTGTGCCCAGCCCTGCCACGGTACCTGCAAGGGTAGCTCTGTATCCTGGGAGGGGCCTGACCACGAGAGCCCCGTGGGCTGGGGTGGGGGTGGGGTACCTGCCCAGGTGAGCTCCATATTCTGGGATTGGTCTGACCACGAGAGCCCCATGGGCTGCTGGGGACCTGGTAAAGGATGTCAGGACAGTCAGTGAAGCCACTGAGGATATACCTCCAGTTGCTCCTAATTCCTACACCCTGCTGGTCATTCTACCAACCACCAGGACATGGTATTCTGTATTAGTCTTCAATGATGCCTTCTTTTGTATTCCATTAGTCCCAGGGTCACAAGAAATTTTGGCTTGTGAGTGGCAGGACTCAACATACAACTAAAACAATACTTCCGGGCCGTCTGGCCCCAAGGGTGCAAAAATTCCCACACCATCTTTGGGGAAAGCTTAGCTAAAGACCTAAAAGTTCTACCTCTGGAAAAGGAAACCCTCCTTCAATATGCAGACGACATTCTGATCACCAGCCCTACTAAGGAGGCCTCTGAACTACCAAGCCAATAAAGGATAGAAGTTGTCCAAGAAAAAGCTCAAATATCACAGACTGCGGTGACCTGCCTGGGCTTCATTCTCACAGAAGGTCAGAGAAGCCCATCCCAGGAAAGGGAAGAAACCATTTTCAGCCTTACCCCTTTCTAAAACTAGAAGACAGCTTAGGGGTTCCTGGGGAGGCCAGGGTTTGCTGCTTCTGGATCCCTAGCTACAGTCTACTAGCTGGGCCTCTATATGAAACACTGAAAGGAAAAGATGATGATCCTTTTGAATAGAATCCAGAAGTGGCCTTTCAAGAATGGAAAGAGCAGTCAATTCAGACCCTTGCCCTGGAACTCCCTAATTTAGCTAAACCCTTTGACCTTTACATTCCCGGTGAAAGGTGAATCGCCATTGGAGAATTAGTGCAAAAACTGGGACCACTTGAAATGGAACAATGCAAGAATGCCATCCAGGTAGGATAAACTACAGTCACTAAGGGGCTTGGCCCACTGCCACATCTGGCCAAGATACTGGCGGTATCTAAAAACCTGGAAATCAGCAGCCCAAAAGGCCACCTCCCTCCTAAGGGAAAAGGACCCCACGTGGTGATCCTAACCACCAACCATGCCCTGAAGTTGCAGGGTTCGCTCCGTGGGCACACCGACCTCGAGTGAGGAGGCCCTCCAACTCCAACATCCAGAGAGATAACCGGGGGCAACAGGGCACCATGACGACTCATGTGAACATCACTTGACCTGGAGTTTCTCTCATAAAACAACAAGAGTGTGTCCCAAAAGAGTAGACTACTGCTTGCAGGACTTACTGCACCCAGAGGGGAGCTAATAATCTTGGCGGGGGAACAGTATACCACACTGTCACCATAGAAAAGCCTACAGACACCATGATGATGGTGGCCAATAAGACCGGCTGGACTCCTGTTTACTTCAAAAGGCTGTTGACTCAGTAGCCATCATGGTCCTTGATCACCACTGACCCTGGACTGTCTGGGAGTTGAGCGGGCAGGGCTCTGACACCTGGTGCTGTTTGTACGTTAATTCAGGGGCCTAACTGAAGAAAGCGCAGACTACTGGTCAGAGCATCTAGGCTGGCAGAGACGGTCAGCCTAAGGTGGCCGAACAAATGTGGGGCGGGGTGAAACCGGCCCCCACAGCGTCTCTGCACATCTCTTTCCTGGACCCTTAAAGGTCATTAGAATCTATAACACTTCCAATGCTGGTGCTCAGGTGGACGAGCAGGGAGGCAGGGGTCCTGGGGACAATCAACGTCACCGGGAGGCTGCTGGGGAGAAGCTCTGACCCTCGCCCCAGGGTATGAGGGCTCCCAACTCAGCACTCAGCAGTTACAGAAGAAGGGTCTGCACCCTCAGCACTCCAAGAATGAGGAACGGGACAAAAGGCAGAGGAGGGGTTTGTCCCCAGCAAAGCCCATTAAAAATCCCTGGGAGATAAAAATAGAATCTGGGCAATAAAGTCAAGTCTAACCTTTTTTATCCTTTGTGCTTTGTCTAATTTCACGTGCTCCTAGGGTCCCGCATGCAGAGGTTCCACACCCGGCACTTCAGACCAGATTTCCTAGTGCAGAATGGCTGGGTCGACACCTCAGCTCCTGGGGCCCAGTGCAGACTCCACGATATAGAGCCTGAGCTACAGCCAACCCAGCCCTCGAGAGCTCCGCCGCCTCCCTCCCTCCCACTGACTCTGACAGGATCTCTACACAGCAGCCCAGCCCACAGCCCACGGGGTAGTGCATGCTCTCACCTCTCCATTCTCTGATCAAAATATAAAGTTTCCTTTGCTTGTGAACCAAACTCAGTCTCGATCTGTTGGCCCCAATGACACTGGGCAGGGGGACACTTGTTGGGGTCCACTCTGGAGGATCAGTAACAGAAATTGAGACTATTGTAACCTCAATGAACAGATGTGTGAGCCAAACTGTAGTTAACATAGAACAGTGTATAAGGCTCGGGTAAAATAAGATGTTTTTAACACTTCCATTTGATATTTCCATCACTTTTTATAAGCAAGTTCAGTGAAAAGGTTTGTCTTATTTGTCAGGTCAATATTAGAGAAACGAAGTGATTTCTTTCCAAGGATGTACAGCTAATAATCTTGGTTAAACCTTCAATCTTGTTTTAAATGCTTTTCCATTGAAAATGATACCTCTCTTTCAGCTCCCCCATTTCTGAGAAGTATAAAATCTTACAATTTATTATTACCAAAGGGGAAAGGTGGGAGGAGGGATAAATTAACAGTTTGGAATGAACACATACACACTGCTATGTATAAAATAGATCATCAACAAGGAACTACTGTATAGCACAGGGAACTACACTCAACATTTTGCAATAACCTATAAGGGGAAATAATCTGAAAAAGAATAGATATTTTTATTGACATCATCTATCAATGACAGTTAAAGTGTAGCCTAAGGGAAGCTGGTGGTGAGTGCTTCTGACCCTGAAGACTTCAATCATCTAAAGTTTGGACTCTGCCTACTCCCCAAGGCCCTTAATGAACATATGTGTAGCCGTAGCTTAAAAACTTCCCCAGTTTGGGTTTCGGGGAGACACTGATTTTGAAAAAGCCCTGGTGTTCTCCTTACATGAATGGGACTCTTCCTACTGCTAAAACATGTCTGTCACACCCAGAGGATGCTATACCGTCTGATCGGGAAGAGTTTGGAAAAGGCATCTCATCTCCTCATCTCCTGGTGCTCGGGTTCACCCCTCCAGCGTCTTTACTAACAGTCTCCCCACTTGGAGATGTCAGCACTGTCAACATCCTGTTGCGTACAGTTTGGAATTTGTCCAGAGGATGAAGCGGAAGGATGAGGAACAATGAGAGACAAGTCCTAGGTGTTCAGACAGGCACATGTCACTCTAATTTCCAATCAGGAAGACGAATTGACCAAAGGCTAGGGTTGCCCATGGAAACAGTATAGGGCTTGAGGAAATCCCGCTGCTTTGTGGCCAGTTCCCATAAACACGAGTTGAACAATGGAACTCAGGGGCAGTAAAATTCACAAAACTGCAGAGTTGAAAATATCCATCACTGAAAAATGTCTTGAGGAAAGTCAGAGAAAAGGACTTGTAAGCAAGGGAGAATGGCAGGAAAGGGATTTGAGGAGGTAGAAAGGACTCGCCATTAAGCACAAGAAAAGGAGCTGAACATTGCCAACATTGCAGTTGGCCAAAAAGGGTGTATGCGTTCTTTTCTGTATATATTCAAGAAAAGGGCATACACTTTTTTAGCCAACCAAACAGGTGGGCACTGGAAGTCAATACTACAAAAGATATCACTTCGCATCAGTCAGAAGAGCCATCCTCATAAAGCGTAAACAACAGAAATGCAGGACAGGGCAACGAGAAGAGGGAGCCCTGTGAGACTTATAGTGGAAATGTATATTGCCAACGGCCATTCTGGAGAAGTGTATTGTGTTTACTAAAGCATCTAAAAAATGAGCTACAGAGCATAGGGCACTTGCACTCATGGGCGTATATCTTGGGAAAAACAAAAATCGAGAGGACACAGGCACCCCAATGTTTACCCCCTCTCTGTTTAAAAGATCCTCGACTAGGATATAACTTAAATGTCTCTGGAGGGAAAAAATGGATAGAGATGTGGTACTTAGGTAGAGTGGAATATTATTCAGCCTGGAAATCAATGAAATATGGCCAGTTGTAACGACTCCGGAGGAGTTACGTATGATCATTCTAAGTGACAGAATTCAAAAAGAAAAAGACACATATCATAAGATATCACTTAAAGGTGGAATCCAAAATGGCTACACATGAAATAAATTACAAAACAAAAACATAGTCAAATATGTAGAAAACACGCATAAGGCTGCTAAACGGGAAAGGTGGGGAGGGGTGAGGCATCATCCAGGAGGTTGAAATTAGCAAAGATACCATTCCAAATACCAAACTGATAATCAACAAGGCCTACACGGTAGCTAAAAGAACTGCACTCAGCACACTCAAGTCACCGGAAAAGAATATATACGACTGGTAAGAATCTGAAAAAGAATTTATTGATGTCTCTCTGTACGCGAATCAAGTGGATGTACAGCAGCAAGAAACAGAGCTTTGAAAATCAGCTGTAACCAATATAGTAATAAATTGAAAAAAATAAACGACAGAGAGACAGAGAAAACCTCTTACAACTTTTCCTCAGGGACGGTGATGCAACATGGATTGAACACATCTAGACCCACAGCAGGATGAGACATAAGGCTGGAAACTGTTTGCGCTAAGAGAAATGTGAGGTTGGGTGAGGAAATGCACACCCTTTAAAGTAATACTACCTGGTACCCATTCAATGGGTCCCAAATCTGCAGGTTCAAGGGATCTTCCTACAGCTAAAACATGCATGGAAAACCCAGAGGACTGTACACCATGTGATCGGGAGATGTGTCTAAAATGCACCTCATTTATCCTCTCCTGGTGCTCCTGTTCACCATTCCAGCCACGCTACTTAGAATCTCCCCACTTGGAGAATCAGCACATTTAAACTTCTGTTTCACACATTTTGCAAATTGTGAGGAGGATGAACGGGAAGAGGGGGAACCAATGAGAGAAGAGTTGTAGGGGTTTGGACGGGCACATATCACTCTAATTTCCCATTAAGAATAAGAATTAAAGAAAGGCTCAGCCTGCCTCGCCGGAGCCAAAATAGGGCCTGAAGCAATCCTGCGGGTTTGAGGCCAGCTCACAAAAGAGCAACTTAAAAAATGGAGCTCAGGGTCACTGCAATTCACAAACCTGCAGAGTTATAAATGAAAACTAACGTCCAAAAATATGTTGAGGTAAGGCAAAGAAGAGGATCTGAATGCAAGACAGAATTGCAAGAAACAGATTTCAAGAGATAGATTGGACTCGTCTTTAACGCACATGAAAAGCGGCAGAATTTCGACAATGATGCAGTTGGCCCAAAAGGGCGTATGCGTTTTTTCCTGATTATATCCAGGAAAAAACGCATACGCACTTTATGGGCAACGAAGCAAGCAAGCAATGCAAATGTGCACAACAAAGAAGTCTCACTTCCCACCGGTCAAAAGGGCCATCCTAAAAAATTGTAAAAACCAGAAATGCAGGACAGGCCATGGAGAACAGGGAGCCTTTATACGCTGATGGGCAGTGTGTGAACTGCCAAGAGCCACTCTGGAGAAGTGTATGGTGGTTCCTAAATCATCTAAAAAACAGAGCTACAGAGCATAGGACACTTCCAATCATGGGAGTATATCTAGGGAAGTCTAAAAATCAACAAGACACAAGCACACCACAGTTTAGGGCTACTCTGTTTACAAGAACCTCAACTTCAGTACACCTTAAATATCCCAGGAAAGAGAACAATGGATAAAGAAGATGTGGTACTTATGTACAATGGAATATCTCTTCACCATGAAATCAATGTAATAAGGCTAGTAGAAGGATAAAGAGTGGATTTAGGTCCGATAATACTACTTGAAATAAGTCAAACAGAAAAAGAAACATATCATAAGATATCACTTATAGAGGGAGGGTAAATATGGCTGCACAAGAAATGAATTACAGAACAGAACAGTGTCTCACATTTAGAAAACACACTTATGTCAGCTTAAGGGGAAAGGAGAGGTGGGGTGATGCATAAAACCAGAGTTTGAAATTAGCACAGATACCGTTCAATAAACCAAATAGGTATTAGACAAGATCTACACCTTGCTCAATGAACAGGCCTCAACACACCCTATACACCGCAGAGAAATATATCTGAGGAATAAGAATCTTAAAACCCATGTATTGATATATCTCCATAAGGGAATCAAGTGTGTGCAGAGCGGCACAAACACAGCAGTGAAAAGGAGCTAAACCCCATTATAGAAATAAATTTTAAAAACAAAACGCTGAAACAATGAAAGAGAGAAAAATTCTTACAAAATTCGCTCAGGGGCTGTGATGCAACCTGGATTGACCACATATAAACCCACAGCTGGATAAGACATAAGGCTGGACACTTGGGGCTGACAGGATTGGTGAGCTTTGGTGAGCAACTGCCGAAAGTTTAATGCAATACTTCATGCTACTCAGTCCAAGGGTCCCAACACTCCAGGTTGAAGGGAATCTTCCTACAGCTAAACCATGCTTGGGAAACCCAGCGACTGGTATACCATATGATCGGGAAAGGTTTCTAAAACGCACCTCATTTTTCCTCTCCTGGGGCTCCGGATCGACATTCCAGCCGCTTTACTAACAACATCCCCACATGGAGTCAATGCCTTTAAGTTCTGGTATCGCACAGTCTGCAGTTAGTGCAGAGGATGAATGGGAATAGGGGGAACCAGTGAGAAACTAGCTGTAGCGGTTTCAATGGGCACATGTCACTCTAATATCACATCAGTAAGAAGAATTAACCAAAGGCACAGCAAGGTGCCCCAGAAGAAAAATAGGGCTTCAAGGAATCCTGTGGTTATGGGGCAAGACCACAAAAATAAGAGCTAAAAAATGGAGCTAAGGGCCACTGCAATTCAAAAACCTGCAGAGTTATAAAGGCCAACTATTTTTAAAAAATATATTGAGGTAAGGCTATGAAGAGGCATTGAAAGCAAGGCAGAATTGCAGGAAACCGATTTCAGGAGGTAGACTGGAATTGCATTGAAAGCATATGAAGAGAGTCAGAAACTCGACAATGATGCACTTGGCCAAAAAGGGCGTATGCGTTTTTTCCTGAATATATTCAGGAAAAAACGCATACGCCCTTTTTGGCCAACCAAGCAAGCTTGCAAAGGAAATCTGCACTACAATGAAGTCTCACTTCCCCCCGGTCAAAAGGGCCATCTGAAAAAAGTGTAAAATCCATAAAGGCACGACAGGCCATGGAGAACTGGGAGCCTTCTTATGCTGATGGGCGGGATGTAAATTGCCAACAGCCACTCTGGAGAAGTGTATGGTGTTTCCTGAAACATCTAAAAAACAAAGCAACAGAGCCTAGGGCACTTCTACTTATGGTCCTATAGCTTAGGGAAATTAAAATCAAAAAGACACAGCCACCCCAAAGTTTGGGACGGCTCTGTTTACAAGAACCTCGTTTACGGTACAAGTTCAATATCGCAGAAAGTGAAAAATGGATAAAGAACTTGTGGTACTTACGTACAATGCAATATCACTCAGCAATGAAATCTATGTAATCAGGCCCGTAGCAGCATAATGAGTGGATTCAGGTATGATGATTCGAACTGAAATAAGTCACACAGAAAAGAAACATCATAAGGTACCATTAATACACAGAATGTCGACTTGGCTACACATGAACTGAATTACAAAACAGAACAGTGTCTCAAGTTTAGAAAACCAACTTATGCTTGCTTAAGGGGGAAGGTGAGTTGGGGTGCTGCATAAAACCAGAGATTGAAATGAGCACAGATAAAGTTCCTTAAGCCAAATATGGAATAGACAAGAGCTACTCCTTGCTCAACGAAATGGACTCAACACCCCATATTAAACGCCTAAGAATGTACCTGACTAGTAAGTATCTTAAAACCTATGGATTGCTATGTCTCCAAAAGAGAATCAAGCGTGTGTACAGGGGCATAAACGCAGCAGTGATAGGATTGGAGAGGTTCAGTGAGCAAATGAAGACCCTTTGAAGTCATATTGCATGGTACCCATTCCACGGGTTTCAACTCTCCAGGTTTAAGGTATTCTTCCTTCAGCTAAAACATGCATGTGGAACCTAGAGTATGATCAACCATGTTATCGGGAGACGTGTTCAAATATGTCTCAGTTTTCGTACCCTGGTACTCGGGTGCAACATTCCAGATGCTTTACTAACACTCTCCCCACTTGCAGAGTCAGTCCCTTTAACCTCCTGTTTGGCCCAGTTTGCAATTTCTGCGGAAGATGAACAGGAATAGCCAGAATCAATGAGAGACTAGCTGGAGGTTTCTGGATGGGCAAATTTAACTCTCATTTCCCACCAGGAAGAGGAATTAACCAAAGGCTCAGCGTGCCGTGCCAGAACCAGATTAGGGCCTGAAGACATCCTGCGGTGTTGCGGCCAGGTCACAAGAAAGCGAGTTGAAGAAAGGAGCTCAGGGGCACTGGAATTCACAAACCTGCAGAGTTATAAATGACAGCTATCGTCCAAAAATAGACTGAAGTAAGGATGCCAAGAGGACTTGAAAGCGGGGCAGAATTGCAGGAAACCGATTTCAGGAGGTAGACTGGAATTGCATTGAAAGCATAGGAAAAGAGGCAGAACGTCCACAATGATGCACTTGGCCAAAAAGGGCGTATGCGTTTTTTCCTGAATATATTCAGGAAAAAACGCATACGCCCTTTTTGGCCAACCAAGCAAGCTTGCAAAGGAAATCTGCACTACAATGAAGTCTCACTTCCCCCCGGTCAAAAGGGCCATCTGAATAAAGTGTAAAATCCAGAAAGGCAGGACAGGCCATGGAGAACTGGGAGCCTTGTTATGCTGATGGGCGGGATGTAAATTGCCAACAACCACTCGGGAGAAGTGTATGGTGTTTCCTGAAACATCTAAAAAACAAAGCAACAGAACCTAGGGCACTTCCACTTATGGTCCTATAGCTTAGGGAAATTAAAATCAAAAAGACACAGCCACCCCAAAGTTTGGAACGGCTCTGTTTACAAGAACCTCGTTTACAGTACAAGTTCAACATCGCAGAAAGTGAAAAATGGAGAAAGAAGTTGTGGTATTTACTTACAAAGCAATATCACTCAGCAATGAAATCTGTGTCATCACGCCCTTAGCAGCACAGTGAGTGGATTCAGGTATGATGATTCTAACTGAAGTAAGTCACACAGAAAAAGAAACATCATAAGATATCAGTAATACACGGAATGTAAACTTGGCTACACAGGAACTGAATTACAGAACAGAACAGGGTCTCAAATTTAGAAAACCAACTTATGCTTGCTTAAGGGTAAAGGTGAGTTGGGGTGCTGCATAAAACCAGAGATTGAAATGAGCACAGATAAAGTTCCTTAAGCCAAATATGGAATAGACAAGAGCTACTCCTTGCTCAACGAAATGGACTCAACAACGCATATTAAACGCCTAAGAATGTACCTGACTAGTAAGTATCTTAAAACCTATGGATTGCTATGTCTCCGAAAGAGAATCAAGCATGTGTACAGGGGCATAAACGCCGCAGTGATAGGATTGGAGAGGTTTGGTGAGCAAATGAAGACCCTTTGAAGTCATATTGCATGGTACCCATTCCACGGGTTTCAACTACCCAGGTTTTAGGTATTCTTCCTTCAGCTAAAACATGCATGTGGAACCCAAGTATGATCAACCATGTGAACGGGAGACGTGTTCAAATATGTCTCAGTTTTCCTCCCCTGGTACTCGGGTGCAACATTCCAGACGCTTTACTAACACTCTCCCCACTTGGAGAGTCAGTCCCTTTAACCTCCTGTTTGGCCCAGTTTGCAATTTCTGCGGAAGATGAACAGGAATAGCGAGAACCAATGAGAGGCTAGCTGGAGGTGTCTGGACGGGCAAATTTAACTCTCATTTCCCAACAGGAAGAGGAAATAACCAAAGGCTCAGCGTGCCGTGCCGGAACCAGATTAGGGCCTGAAGCCATCCTGCGGTGTTGCAGCCAGGTCACAAAAAAGCGAGTTGAAGAAAGGAGCTCAGGGACACTGTAATTCACAAACCTGCAGAGTTATAAATGACAGCTATCGTCCAAAAATAGACTGAAGTAAGGCTGCCAAGAGGACTTGAAAGGGGGGCAGAATTGCAGGAAACCGATTTCAGGAGGTAGACTGGAATTGCATTGAAAGCATAGGAAAAGAGGCAGAACGTCCACAATGATGCACTTGGCCAAAAAGGGCGTATGCGTTTTTTCCTGAATATATTCAGGAAAAAACGCATACGCCCTTTTTGGCCAACCAAGCAAGCTTGCAAAGGAAATCTGCACTACAATGAAGTCTCACTTCCCCCCGGTCAAAAGGGCCATCTGAAAAAAGTGTAAAATCCAGAAAGGCAGGACAGGCCATGGAGAACTGGGAGCCTTGTTATGCTGATGGGCGGGATGTAAATTGCCAACAACCACTCGGGAGAAGTGTATGGTGTTTCCTGAAACATCTAAAAAACAAAGCAACAGAACCTAGGGCACTTCCACTTATGGTCCTATAGCTTAGGGAAATTAAAATCAAAAAGACACAGCCACCCCAAAGTTTGGAACGGCTCTGTTTACAAGAACCTCGTTTACAGTACAAGTTCAACATCGCAGAAAGTGAAAAATGGAGAAAGAAGTTGTGGTATTTACTTACAAAGCAATATCACTCAGCAATGAAATCTGTGTCATCAGGCCCTTAGCAGCACAATGAGTGGATTCAGGTATGATGATTCTAACTGAAATAAGTCACACAGAAAAAGAAACATCATAAGATATCAGTAATACACGGAATGTAAACTTGGCTACACAGGAACTGAATTACAGAACAGAACAGGGTCTCAAATTTAGAAAACCAACTTATTCTTTCTTAAGGGTAAAGGTGAGTTGGGGTGCTGCATAAAACCAGAGATTGAAATGAGCACAGATAAAGTTCCTTAAGCCAAATATGGAATAGACAAGAGCTACTCCTTGCTCAACGAAATGGACTCAACACCCCATATTAAACGCCTAAGAATGTACCTGACTAGTAAGTATCTTAAAACCTATGGATTGCTATGTCTCCGAAAGAGAATCAAGCATCTGTACAATGGCATAAATGCAGCAGTGATAGGATTGGAGAGGTTCGGTGAGCAAATGAAGACCCTTTGAAGTCATATTGCATGGTACCCATTCCACGGGTTTCAACTACCCAGGTTTAAGGTATTCTTCCTTCAGCTAAAACATGCATGTGGAACCTAGAGTATGATCAACCATGTGATCGGGAGACGTGTTCAAATATGTCTCAGTTTTCCTCCCCTGGTACTCGGGTGCAACATTCCAGACGCTTTACTAACACTCTCCCGACTTGGAGAGTCAGTCCCTTTAACCTCCTGTTTGGCCCAGTTTGCAATTTCTGCGGAAGATGAACAGGAATAGCGAGAACCAATGAGAGACTAGCTGGAGGTGTCTGAACGGGCAAATTTAACTCTCATTTCCCACCAGGAAGAGGAATTAACCAAAGGCTCAGCATGCCGGGCCGGAACCAGATTAGGGCCTGAAGCCATCCTGCGGTGTTGCGGCCAGGTCACAAGAAAGCGAGTTGAAGAAAGGAGCTCAGGGGCACTGTAATTCACAAACCTGCAGAGTTATAAATGACAGCTATCGTCCAAAAATAGACTGAAGTAAGGCTGCCAAGAGGACTTGAAAGCGGGGTAGAATTGCAGGAAACCGATTTCAGGAGGTAGACTGGAATTGCATTGAAAGCATAGGAAAAGAGGCAGAACGTCCACAATGATGCATTTGGCCAAAAAGGGCGTATGCGTTTTTTCCTGAATATATTCAGGAAAAAACGCATACGCCCTTTTTGGCCAACCAAGCAAGCTTGCAAAGGAAATCTGCACTACAATGAAGTTTCACTTCCCCCCGGTCAAAAGGGCCATTTGAAAAAAGTGTAAAATCCAGAAAGGCAACAGGCCATGGAGAACTGGGAGCCTTGTTATGCTGATGGGCGGGATGTAAATTGCCAACAACCACTCGGGAGAAGTGTAT
The DNA here is from genome assembly GCF_949987515.2 of Delphinus delphis. Taxonomy (NCBI): domain Eukaryota; kingdom Metazoa; phylum Chordata; class Mammalia; order Artiodactyla; family Delphinidae; genus Delphinus; species Delphinus delphis. The sequence goes on from NW_027192825.1 coordinate 327,459, forward strand.
GGTGTTTCCTGAAACATCTAAAAAACAAAGCAACAGAGCCTAGGGCACTTCCACTTATGGTCCTATAGCTTAGGGAAATTAAAATCAAAAAGACACAACCACCCCAAGTTTGGAACGGCTCTGTTTACAAGAACCCCGTTTACAGTACAAGTTCAACATCGCAGAAAGAGAAAAATGGATAAAGAACTTGTGGTACTTACGTACAATGCAGTATCACTCAGCAATGAAATCTATGTCATCAGGCCCGTAGCAGCATAATGAGTAGATTCAGGTACGATGATTCTAACTGAAATAAGTCACACAGAAAAAGAAACATCATAAGATATCACTAATACATGGAATGTAAACTTGGCTACACAGGAACTGAATTCCAAAACAGAACAGGTTCTCAAATTTAGCAAACCAACTTATGCTTGCTTAAGGGGAAAGGTGAGTTGGGTTGCTGCATAAAACCAGAGATTGAAATGAGCACAGATAAAGTTCCTTAAGCCAAGTATGGAATAGACAAGAGCTACTCCTTGCTCAACGAAATGGACTCAACACCGCATATTAAACGCCTAAGAATGTACCTGACTAGTAAGTATCTTAAAACCTATGGATTGCTATGTCTCCGAAAGAGAATCAAGCATGTGTACAGGGGCATAAACGCAGCAGTGATAGGATTGGAGAGGTTCGGTGAGCAAATGAAGACCCTTTGAAGTCATATTGCATGGTACCCATTCCACGGGTTTCAACTACCAAGGTTTTAGGTATTCTTCCTTCAGCTAAAACATGCATGTGGAACCCAGAGTATGATCAACCATGTGATCGGGAGACGTGTTCAAATATGTCTCAGTTTTCCTCCCCTGGTACTCGGGTGCAACATTCCAGACGCTTTACTAACACTCTCCCGACTTGGAGAGTCAGTCCCTTTAACCTCCTGTTTGGCCCAGTTTGCAATTTCTGCGGAAGATGAACAGGAATAGCGAGAACCAATGAGAGGCTAGCTGGAGGTGTCTGGACGGGCAAATTTAACTCTCATTTCCCACCAGGAAGAGGAATTAACCAAAGGCTCAGCATGCCAGGCCGGAACCAGATTAGGGCCTGAAGCCATCCTGCGGTGTTGCGGCCAGGTCACAAGAAAGCGAGTTGAAGACAGGAGCTCAGGGGCACTGTAATTCACAAACCTGCAGAGTTATAAATGACAGCTATCGTCCAAAAATAGACTGAAGTAAGGCTGCCAAGAGGACTTGAAAGCGGGGCAGAATTGCAGGAAACCGATTTCAGGAGGTAGACTGGAATTGCATTGAAAGCATAGGAAAAGAGGCAGAACGTCCACAATGATGCACTTGGCCAAAAAGGGCGTATGCGTTTTTTCCTGAATATATTCAGGAAAAAACGCATACGCCCTTTTTGGCCAACCAAGCAAGCTTGCAAAGGAAATCTGCACTACAATGAAGTCTCACTTCCCCCCGGTCAAAAGGGCCATCTGAAAAAAGTGTAAAATCCAGAAAGGCAGGACAGGCCATGGAGAACTGGGAGCCTTGTTATGCTGATGGGCGGGATGTAAATTGCCAACAAGCACTCGGGAGAAGTGTATGGTGTTTCCTGAAACATCTAAAAAACAAAGCAACAGAGCCTAGGGCACTTCCACTTATGGTCCTATAGCTTAGGGAAATTAAAATCAAAAAGACACAGCCACCCCAAAGTTTGGGACGCCTCCGTTTACAAGAACCTCGTTTACCGTACAAGTTCAATATCACAAAAAGTGAAAAATGGATAAAGAACTTGTGGTACTTACGTACAATGCAGTATCACTCAGCAATGAAATCTATGTCATCAGGCCCGTAGCAGCATAATGAGTGGATTCAGGTACGATGATTCTAACTGAAATAAGTCACACAGAAAAAGAAACATCATAAGATATCACTAATACACGGAATGTAAACTTGGCTACACAGGAACTGCATTCCAAAACAGAACAGGGTCTCAAATTTAGAAAACCAACTTATGCTTGCTTAAGGGTAAAGGTGAGTTGGGGTGCTGCATAAAACCAGAGATTGAAATGAGCACAGATAAAGTTCCTTAAGTCAAATATGGAATAGACAAGAGCTACTCCTTGCTCAACGAAATGGACTCAACACCGCATATTAAAAGCCTAAGAATGTACCTGACTAGTAAGTATCTTAAAACCTATGGATTGCTATGTCTCCGAAAGAGAATCAAGCATGTGTACAGGGGCATAAACGCAGCAGTGATAGGATTGGAGAGGTTTGGTGAGCAAATGAAGACCCTTTGAAGTCATATTGCATGGTACCCATTCCACGGGTTTCAACTACCCAGGTTTTAGGTATTCTTCCTTCAGCTAAAACATGCATGTGGAACCCAGAGTATGATCAACCATGTGATCGGGAGACGTGTTCAAATATGTTTCAGTTTTCGTACCCTGGTACTCGGGTGCAACATTCCAGACGCTTTACTAACACTCTCCCGTCTTGGAGAGTCAGTCCCTTTAACCTCCTGTTTGGCCCAGTTTGAAATTTCTGCGGAAGATGAACAGGAATAGCGAGAACCAATGGAGACTAGCTGGAGGTGTCTGGACGGGCAAATTTAACTCTCATTTCCTACCAGGAAGAGGAATTAACCAAAGGCTCAGCGTGCCATGCCAGAATCAGATTAGGGCCTGAAGCCATCCTGCGGTGTTGCGGCCAGCTCAAAAGAAAGCGAGTTGAAGAAAGGAGCTCAGGGGCACTGTAATTCACAAACCTGCAGAGTTATAAATGACAGCTATCGTCCAAAAATAGACTGAAGTAAGGCTGCCAAGAGGACTTGAAAGCGGGGCAGAATTCCAGGAAACCGATTTCAGGAGGTAGACTGGAATTGCATTGAAAGCATAGGAAAAGAGGCAGAACGTCCACAATGATGCACTTGGCCAAAAAGGGCGTATGCGTTTTTTCCTGAATATATTCAGGAAAAAACGCATACGCCCTTTTTGGCCAACCAAGCAAGCTTGCAAAGGAAATCTGCACTACAATGAAGTCTCACTTCCCCCCGGTCAAAAGGGCCATCTGAAAAAAGTGTAAAATCCAGAAAGGCAGGACAGGCCATGGAGAACTGGGAGCCTTGTTATGCTGATGGGCGGGATGTAAATTGCCAACAACCACTCGGGAGAAGTGTATGGTGTTTCCTGAAACATCTAAAAAACAAAGCAACAGAGCCTAGGGCACTTCCACTTATGGTCCTATAGCTTAGGGAAATTAAAATCAAAAAGACACAGCCACCCCAAAGTTTGGGACGCCTCCGTTTACAAGAACCTCGTTTACAGTACAAGTTCAACATCGCAGAAAGTGAAAAATGGATAAAGAACTTGTGGTATTTACTTACAAAGCAATATCACTCAGCAATGAAATCTATGTCATCAGGCCCTTAGAATCACAATGAGTGGATTCAGGTATGATGATTCTAACAGAAATAAGTCACACAGAAAAAGAAACATCATAAGATATCAGTAATACACGGAATGTAAACTTGGCTACACAGGAACTGAATTACAGAACAGAACAGGGTCTCAAATTTAGAAAACCAACTTATGCTTGCTTAAGGGTAAAGGTGAGTTGGGGTGCTGCATAAAACCAGAGATTGAAATGAGCACAGATAAAGTTCCTTAAGCCAAATATGGAATAGACAAGAGCTACTCCTTGCTCAACGAAATGGACTCAACAACGCATATTAAACGCCTAAGAATGTACCTGACTAGTAAGTATCTTAAAACCTATGGATTGCTATGTCTCCGAAAGAGAATCAAGCATGTGTACAGGGGCATAAACGCCGCAGTGATAGGATTGGAGAGGTTTGGTGAGCAAATGAAGACCCTTTGAAGTCATATTGCATGGTACCCATTCCACGGGTTTCAACTACCCAGGTTTTAGGTATTCTTCCTTCAGCTAAAACATGCATGTGGAACCCAAGTATGATCAACCATGTGAACGGGAGACGTGTTCAAATATGTCTCAGTTTTCCTCCCCTGGTACTCGGGTGCAACATTCCAGACGCTTTACTAACACTCTCCCCACTTGGAGAGTCAGTCCCTTTAACCTCCTGTTTGGCCCAGTTTGCAATTTCTGCGGAAGATGAACAGGAATAGCGAGAACCAATGAGAGGCTAGCTGGAGGTGTCTGGACGGGCAAATTTAACTCTCATTTCCCAACAGGAAGAGGAAATAACCAAAGGCTCAGCGTGCCGTGCCGGAACCAGATTAGGGCCTGAAGCCATCCTGCGGTGTTGCAGCCAGGTCACAAAAAAGCGAGTTGAAGAAAGGAGCTCAGGGACACTGTAATTCACAAACCTGCAGAGTTATAAATGACAGCTATCGTCCAAAAATAGACTGAAGTAAGGCTGCCAAGAGGACTTGAAAGGGGGGCAGAATTGCAGGAAACCGATTTCAGGAGGTAGACTGGAATTGCATTGAAAGCATAGGAAAAGAGGCAGAACGTCCACAATGATGCACTTGGCCAAAAAGGGCGTATGCGTTTTTTCCTGAATATATTCAGGAAAAAACGCATACGCCCTTTTTGGCCAACCAAGCAAGCTTGCAAAGGAAATCTGCACTACAATGAAGTCTCACTTCCCCCCGGTCAAAAGGGCCATCTGAAAAAAGTGTAAAATCCAGAAAGGCAGGACAGGCCATGGAGAACTGGGAGCCTTGTTATGCTGATGGGCGGGATGTAAATTGCCAACAACCACTCGGGAGAAGTGTATGGTGTTTCCTGAAACATCTAAAAAACAAAGCAACAGAACCTAGGGCACTTCCACTTATGGTCCTATAGCTTAGGGAAATTAAAATCAAAAAGACACAGCCACCCCAAAGTTTGGAACGGCTCTGTTTACAAGAACCTCGTTTACAGTACAAGTTCAACATCGCAGAAAGTGAAAAATGGAGAAAGAAGTTGTGGTATTTACTTACAAAGCAATATCACTCAGCAATGAAATCTGTGTCATCAGGCCCTTAGCAGCACAATGAGTGGATTCAGGTATGATGATTCTAACTGAAATAAGTCACACAGAAAAAGAAACATCATAAGATATCAGTAATACACGGAATGTAAACTTGGCTACACAGGAACTGAATTACAGAACAGAACAGGGTCTCAAATTTAGAAAACCAACTTATTCTTTCTTAAGGGTAAAGGTGAGTTGGGGTGCTGCATAAAACCAGAGATTGAAATGAGCACAGATAAAGTTCCTTAAGCCAAATATGGAATAGACAAGAGCTACTCCTTGCTCAACGAAATGGACTCAACACCCCATATTAAACGCCTAAGAATGTACCTGACTAGTAAGTATCTTAAAACCTATGGATTGCTATGTCTCCGAAAGAGAATCAAGCATCTGTACAATGGCATAAATGCAGCAGTGATAGGATTGGAGAGGTTCGGTGAGCAAATGAAGACCCTTTGAAGTCATATTGCATGGTACCCATTCCACGGGTTTCAACTACCCAGGTTTAAGGTATTCTTCCTTCAGCTAAAACATGCATGTGGAACCTAGAGTATGATCAACCATGTGATCGGGAGACGTGTTCAAATATGTCTCAGTTTTCCTCCCCTGGTACTCGGGTGCAACATTCCAGACGCTTTACTAACACTCTCCCGACTTGGAGAGTCAGTCCCTTTAACCTCCTGTTTGGCCCAGTTTGCAATTTCTGCGGAAGATGAACAGGAATAGCGAGAACCAATGAGAGACTAGCTGGAGGTGTCTGAACGGGCAAATTTAACTCTCATTTCCCACCAGGAAGAGGAATTAACCAAAGGCTCAGCATGCCGGGCCGGAACCAGATTAGGGCCTGAAGCCATCCTGCGGTGTTGCGGCCAGGTCACAAGAAAGCGAGTTGAAGAAAGGAGCTCAGGGGCACTGTAATTCACAAACCTGCAGAGTTATAAATGACAGCTATCGTCCAAAAATAGACTGAAGTAAGGCTGCCAAGAGGACTTGAAAGCGGGGTAGAATTGCAGGAAACCGATTTCAGGAGGTAGACTGGAATTGCATTGAAAGCATAGGAAAAGAGGCAGAACGTCCACAATGATGCATTTGGCCAAAAAGGGCGTATGCGTTTTTTCCTGAATATATTCAGGAAAAAACGCATACGCCCTTTTTGGCCAACCAAGCAAGCTTGCAAAGGAAATCTGCACTACAATGAAGTTTCACTTCCCCCCGGTCAAAAGGGCCATTTGAAAAAAGTGTAAAATCCAGAAAGGCAACAGGCCATGGAGAACTGGGAGCCTTGTTATGCTGATGGGCGGGATGTAAATTGCCAACAACCACTCGGGAGAAGTGTATGGTGTTTCCTGAAACATCTAAAAAACAAAGCAACAGAGCCTAGGGCACTTCCACTTATGGTCCTATAGCTTAGGGAAATTAAAATCAAAAAGACACAACCACCCCAAGTTTGGAACGGCTCTGTTTACAAGAACCCCGTTTACAGTACAAGTTCAACATCGCAGAAAGAGAAAAATGGATAAAGAACTTGTGGTACTTACGTACAATGCAGTATCACTCAGCAATGAAATCTATGTCATCAGGCCCGTAGCAGCATAATGAGTAGATTCAGGTACGATGATTCTAACTGAAATAAGTCACACAGAAAAAGAAACATCATAAGATATCACTAATACATGGAATGTAAACTTGGCTACACAGGAACTGAATTCCAAAACAGAACAGGTTCTCAAATTTAGCAAACCAACTTATGCTTGCTTAAGGGGAAAGGTGAGTTGGGTTGCTGCATAAAACCAGAGATTGAAATGAGCACAGATAAAGTTCCTTAAGCCAAGTATGGAATAGACAAGAGCTACTCCTTGCTCAACGAAATGGACTCAACACCGCATATTAAACGCCTAAGAATGTACCTGACTAGTAAGTATCTTAAAACCTATGGATTGCTATGTCTCCGAAAGAGAATCAAGCATGTGTACAGGGGCATAAACGCAGCAGTGATAGGATTGGAGAGGTTCGGTGAGCAAATGAAGACCCTTTGAAGTCATATTGCATGGTACCCATTCCACGGGTTTCAACTACCAAGGTTTTAGGTATTCTTCCTTCAGCTAAAACATGCATGTGGAACCCAGAGTATGATCAACCATGTGATCGGGAGACGTGTTCAAATATGTCTCAGTTTTCCTCCCCTGGTACTCGGGTGCAACATTCCAGACGCTTTACTAACACTCTCCCGACTTGGAGAGTCAGTCCCTTTAACCTCCTGTTTGGCCCAGTTTGCAATTTCTGCGGAAGATGAACAGGAATAGCGAGAACCAATGAGAGGCTAGCTGGAGGTGTCTGGACGGGCAAATTTAACTCTCATTTCCCACCAGGAAGAGGAATTAACCAAAGGCTCAGCATGCCAGGCCGGAACCAGATTAGGGCCTGAAGCCATCCTGCGGTGTTGCGGCCAGGTCACAAGAAAGCGAGTTGAAGACAGGAGCTCAGGGGCACTGTAATTCACAAACCTGCAGAGTTATAAATGACAGCTATCGTCCAAAAATAGACTGAAGTAAGGCTGCCAAGAGGACTTGAAAGCGGGGCAGAATTGCAGGAAACCGATTTCAGGAGGTAGACTGGAATTGCATTGAAAGCATAGGAAAAGAGGCAGAACGTCCACAATGATGCACTTGGCCAAAAAGGGCGTATGCGTTTTTTCCTGAATATATTCAGGAAAAAACGCATACGCCCTTTTTGGCCAACCAAGCAAGCTTGCAAAGGAAATCTGCACTACAATGAAGTCTCACTTCCCCCCGGTCAAAAGGGCCATCTGAAAAAAGTGTAAAATCCAGAAAGGCAGGACAGGCCATGGAGAACTGGGAGCCTTGTTATGCTGATGGGCGGGATGTAAATTGCCAACAAGCACTCGGGAGAAGTGTATGGTGTTTCCTGAAACATCTAAAAAACAAAGCAACAGAGCCTAGGGCACTTCCACTTATGGTCCTATAGCTTAGGGAAATTAAAATCAAAAAGACACAGCCACCCCAAAGTTTGGGACGCCTCCGTTTACAAGAACCTCGTTTACCGTACAAGTTCAATATCACAAAAAGTGAAAAATGGATAAAGAACTTGTGGTACTTACGTACAATGCAGTATCACTCAGCAATGAAATCTATGTCATCAGGCCCGTAGCAGCATAATGAGTGGATTCAGGTACGATGATTCTAACTGAAATAAGTCACACAGAAAAAGAAACATCATAAGATATCACTAATACACGGAATGTAAACTTGGCTACACAGGAACTGCATTCCAAAACAGAACAGGGTCTCAAATTTAGAAAACCAACTTATGCTTGCTTAAGGGTAAAGGTGAGTTGGGGTGCTGCATAAAACCAGAGATTGAAATGAGCACAGATAAAGTTCCTTAAGTCAAATATGGAATAGACAAGAGCTACTCCTTGCTCAACGAAATGGACTCAACACCGCATATTAAAAGCCTAAGAATGTACCTGACTAGTAAGTATCTTAAAACCTATGGATTGCTATGTCTCCGAAAGAGAATCAAGCATGTGTACAGGGGCATAAACGCAGCAGTGATAGGATTGGAGAGGTTTGGTGAGCAAATGAAGACCCTTTGAAGTCATATTGCATGGTACCCATTCCACGGGTTTCAACTACCCAGGTTTTAGGTATTCTTCCTTCAGCTAAAACATGCATGTGGAACCCAGAGTATGATCAACCATGTGATCGGGAGACGTGTTCAAATATGTTTCAGTTTTCGTACCCTGGTACTCGGGTGCAACATTCCAGACGCTTTACTAACACTCTCCCGACTTGGAGAGTCAGTCCCTTTAACCTCCTGTTTGGCCCAGTTTGAAATTTCTGCGGAAGATGAACAGGAATAGCGAGAACCAATGGAGACTAGCTGGAGGTGTCTGGACGGGCAAATTTAACTCTCATTTCCTACCAGGAAGAGGAATTAACCAAAGGCTCAGCGTGCCATGCCAGAATCAGATTAGGGCCTGAAGCCATCCTGCGGTGTTGCGGCCAGCTCAAAAGAAAGCGAGTTGAAGAAAGGAGCTCAGGGGCACTGTAATTCACAAACCTGCAGAGTTATAAATGACAGCTATCGTCCAAAAATAGACTGAAGTAAGGCTGCCAAGAGGACTTGAAAGCGGGGCAGAATTGCAGGAAACCGATTTCAGGAGGTAGACTGGAATTGCATTGAAAGCATAGGAAAAGAGGCAGAACGTCCACAATGATGCACTTGGCCAAAAAGGGCGTATGCGTTTTTTCCTGAATATATTCAGGAAAAAACGCATACGCCCTTTTTGGCCAACCAAGCAAGCTTGCAAAGGAAATCTGCACTACAATGAAGTCTCACTTCCCCCCGGTCAAAAGGGCCATCTGAAAAAAGTGTAAAATCCAGAAAGGCAGGACAGGCCATGGAGAACTGGGAGCCTTGTTATGCTGATGGGCGGGATGTAAATTGCCAACAACCACTCGGGAGAAGTGTATGGTGTTTCCTGAAACATCTAAAAAACAAAGCAACAGAACCTAGGGCACTTCCACTTATGGTCCTATAGCTTAGGGAAATTAAAATCAAAAAGACACAGCCACCCCAAAGTTTGGAACGGCTCTGTTTACAAGAACCTCGTTTACAGTACAAGTTCAACATCGCAGAAAGTGAAAAATGGAGAAAGAAGTTGTGGTATTTACTTACAAAGCAATATCACTCAGCAATGAAATCTGTGTCATCACGCCCTTAGCAGCACAGTGAGTGGATTCAGGTATGATGATTCTAACTGAAGTAAGTCACACAGAAAAAGAAACATCATAAGATATCAGTAATACACGGAATGTAAATTTGGCTACACAGGAACTGAATTACAGAACAGAACAGGGTCTCAAATTTAGAAAACCAACTTATTCTTGCTTAAGGGTAAAGGTGAGTTGGGGTGCTGCATAAAACCAGAGATTGAAATGAGCACAGATAAAGTTCCTTAAGCCAAATATGGAATAGACAAGAGCTACTCCTTGCTCAACGAAATGGACTCAACAACGCGTATTAAACGCCTAAGAATGTACCTGACTTGTAAGTATCTTAAAACCTATGGATTGCTATGTCTCCAAAAGAGAATCAAGCATGTGTACAGGGGCATAAACGCAGCAGTGATAGGATTGGAGAGGTTCGGTGAGCAAATGAAGACCCTTTGAAGTCATATTGCATGGTGCCCATTCCACGGGTTTCAACTACCCAGGTTTAAGGTATTCTTCCTTCAGCTAAAACATGCATGTGGAACCTAGAGTATGATCAACCATGTGATCGGGAGACGTGTTCAAATATGTCTCAGTATTCGTACCCTGGTACTCGGGTGCAACATTCCAGACGCTTTACTAACACTCTCCCGACTTGGAGAGTCAGTCCCTTTAACCTCCTGTTTGGCCCAGTTTGCAATTTCTGCGGAAGATGAACAGGAATAGCGAGAACCAATGGAGACTAGCTGGAGGTGTCTGGACGGGCAAATTTAACTCTCATTTCCTACCAGGAAGAGGAATTAACCAAAGGCTCAGCGTGCCATTCCGGAATCAGATTAGGGCCTGAAGCCATCCTGCGGTGTTGCGGCCAGGTCACAAGAAAGCGAGTTGAAGAAAGGAGCTCAGGGGCACTGTAATTCACAAACCTGCAGAGTTATAAATGACAGCTATCGTCCAAAAATAGACTGAAGTAAGGCTGCCAAGAGGACTTGAAAGCGGGGCAGAATTGCAGGAAACTGATTTCAGGAGGTAGACTGGAATTGCATTGAAAGCATAGGAAAAGAGGCAGAACGTCCACAATGATGCACTTGGCCAAAAAGGGCGTATGCGTTTTTTCCTGAATATATTCAGGAAAAAACGCATACGCCCTTTTTGGCCAACCAAGCAAGCTTGCAAAGGAAATCTGCACTACAATGAAGTCTCACTTCCCCCCGGTCAAAAGGGCCATCTGAAAAAAGTGTAAAATCCAGAAAGGCAGGACAGGCCATGGAGAACTGGGAGCCTTGTTATGCTGATGGGCGGGATGTAAATTGCCAACAACCACTCGGGAGAAGTGTATGGTGTTTCCTGAAACATCTAAAAAACAAAGCAACAGAGCCTAGGGCACTTCCACTTATGGTCCTATAGCTTAGGGAAATTAAAATCAAAAAGACACAGCCACCCCAAAGTTTGGGACGCCTCCGTTTACAAGAACCTCGTTTACAGTACAAGTTCAACATCGCAGAAAGTGAAAAATGGATAAAGAACTTGTGGTATTTACTTACAAAGCAATATCACTCAGCAATGAAATCTATGTCATCAGGCCCTTAGAATCACAATGAGTGGATTCAGGTATGATGATTCTAACAGAAATAAGTCACACAGAAAAAGAAACATCATAAGATATCAGTAATACACGGAATGTAAACTTGGCTACACAGGAACTGAATTACAGAACAGAACAGGGTCTCAAATTTAGAAAACCAACTTATGCTTGCTTAAGGGTAAAGGTGAGTTGGGGTGCTGCATAAAACCAGAGATTGAAATGAGCACAGATTAAGTTCCTTAAGCCAAATATGGAATAGACAAGAGCTACTCCTTGCTCAACGAAATGGACTCAACAACGCATATTAAACGCCTAAGAATGTACCTGACTAGTAAGTATCTTAAAACCTATGGATTGCTATGTCTCCGAAAGAGAATCAAGCATGTGTACAGGGGCATAAACGCCGCAGTGATAGGATTGGAGAGGTTTGGTGAGCAAATGAAGACCCTTTGAAGTCATATTGCATGGTACCCATTCCACGGGTTTCAACTACCCAGGTTTTAGGTATTCTTCCTTCAGCTAAAACATGCATGTGGAACCCAAGTATGATCAACCATGTGAACGGGAGACGTGTTCAAATATGTCTCAGTTTTCCTCCCCTGGTACTCGGGTGCAACATTCCAGACGCTTTACTAACACTCTCCCCACTTGGAGAGTCAGTCCCTTTAACCTCCTGTTTGGCCCAGTTTGCAATTTCTGCGGAAGATGAACAGGAATAGCGAGAACCAATGAGAGGCTAGCTGGAGGTGTCTGGACGGGCAAATTTAACTCTCATTTCCCAACAGGAAGAGGAAATAACCAAAGGCTCAGCGTGCCGTGCCGGAACCAGATTAGGGCCTGAAGCCATCCTGCGGTGTTGCAGCCAGGTCACAAAAAAGCGAGTTGAAGAAAGGAGCTCAGGGACACTGTAATTCACAAACCTGCAGAGTTATAAATGACAGCTATCGTCCAAAAATAGACTGAAGTAAGGCTGCCAAGAGGACTTGAAAGGGGGGCAGAATTGCAGGAAACCGATTTCAGGAGGTAGACTGGAATTGCATTGAAAGCATAGGAAAAGAGGCAGAACGTCCACAATGATGCACTTGGCCAAAAAGGGCGTATGCGTTTTTTCCTGAATATATTCAGGAAAAAACGCATACGCCCTTTTTGGCCAACCAAGCAAGCTTGCAAAGGAAATCTGCACTACAATGAAGTCTCACTTCCCCCCGGTCAAAAGGGCCATCTGAAAAAAGTGTAAAATCCAGAAAGGCAGGACAGGCCATGGAGAACTGGGAGCCTTGTTATGCTGATGGGCGGGATGTAAATTGCCAACAACCACTCGGGAGAAGTGTATGGTGTTTCCTGAAACATCTAAAAAACAAAGCAACAGAACCTAGGGCACTTCCACTTATGGTCCTATAGCTTAGGGAAATTAAAATCAAAAAGACACAGCCACCCCAAAGTTTGGAACGGCTCTGTTTACAAGAACCTCGTTTACAGTACAAGTTCAACATCGCAGAAAGTGAAAAATGGAGAAAGAAGTTGTGGTATTTACTTACAAAGCAATATCACTCAGCAATGAAATCTGTGTCATCAGGCCCTTAGCAGCACAATGAGTGGATTCAGGTATGATGATTCTAACTGAAATAAGTCACACAGAAAAAGAAACATCATAAGATATCAGTAATACACGGAATGTAAACTTGGCTACACAGGAACTGAATTACAGAACAGAACAGGGTCTCAAATTTAGAAAACCAACTTATTCTTTCTTAAGGGTAAAGGTGAGTTGGGGTGCTGCATAAAACCAGAGATTGAAATGAGCACAGATAAAGTTCCTTAAGCCAAATATGGAATAGACAAGAGCTACTCCTTGCTCAACGAAATGGACTCAACACCCCATATTAAACGCCTAAGAATGTACCTGACTAGTAAGTATCTTAAAACCTATGGATTGCTATGTCTCCGAAAGAGAATCAAGCATCTGTACAATGGCATAAATGCAGCAGTGATAGGATTGGAGAGGTTCGGTGAGCAAATGAAGACCCTTTGAAGTCATATTGCATGGTACCCATTCCACGGGTTTCAACTACCCAGGTTTAAGGTATTCTTCCTTCAGCTAAAACATGCATGTGGAACCTAGAGTATGATCAACCATGTGATCGGGAGACGTGTTCAAATATGTCTCAGTTTTCCTCCCCTGGTACTCGGGTGCAACATTCCAGACGCTTTACTAACACTCTCCCGACTTGGAGAGTCAGTCCCTTTAACCTCCTGTTTGGCCCAGTTTGCAATTTCTGCGGAAGATGAACAGGAATAGCGAGAACCAATGAGAGACTAGCTGGAGGTGTCTGAACGGGCAAATTTAACTCTCATTTCCCACCAGGAAGAGGAATTAACCAAAGGCTCAGCATGCCGGGCCGGAACCAGATTAGGGCCTGAAGCCATCCTGCGGTGTTGCGGCCAGGTCACAAGAAAGCGAGTTGAAGAAAGGAGCTCAGGGGCACTGTAATTCACAAACCTGCAGAGTTATAAATGACAGCTATCGTCCAAAAATAGACTGAAGTAAGGCTGCCAAGAGGACTTGAAAGCGGGGTAGAATTGCAGGAAACCGATTTCAGGAGGTAGACTGGAATTGCATTGAAAGCATAGGAAAAGAGGCAGAACGTCCACAATGATGCATTTGGCCAAAAAGGGCGTATGCGTTTTTTCCTGAATATATTCAGGAAAAAACGCATACGCCCTTTTTGGCCAACCAAGCAAGCTTGCAAAGGAAATCTGCACTACAATGAAGTTTCACTTCCCCCCGGTCAAAAGGGCCATTTGAAAAAAGTGTAAAATCCAGAAAGGCAACAGGCCATGGAGAACTGGGAGCCTTGTTATGCTGATGGGCGGGATGTAAATTGCCAACAACCACTCGGGAGAAGTGTATGGTGTTTCCTGAAACATCTAAAAAACAAAGCAACAGAGCCTAGGGCACTTCCACTTATGGTCCTATAGCTTAGGGAAATTAAAATCAAAAAGACACAACCACCCCAAGTTTGGAACGGCTCTGTTTACAAGAACCCCGTTTACAGTACAAGTTCAACATCGCAGAAAGAGAAAAATGGATAAAGAACTTGTGGTACTTACGTACAATGCAGTATCACTCAGCAATGAAATCTATGTCATCAGGCCCGTAGCAGCATAATGAGTAGATTCAGGTACGATGATTCTAACTGAAATAAGTCACACAGAAAAAGAAACATCATAAGATATCACTAATACATGGAATGTAAACTTGGCTACACAGGAACTGAATTCCAAAACAGAACAGGTTCTCAAATTTAGCAAACCAACTTATGCTTGCTTAAGGGGAAAGGTGAGTTGGGTTGCTGCATAAAACCAGAGATTGAAATGAGCACAGATAAAGTTCCTTAAGCCAAGTATGGAATAGACAAGAGCTACTCCTTGCTCAACGAAATGGACTCAACACCGCATATTAAACGCCTAAGAATGTACCTGACTAGTAAGTATCTTAAAACCTATGGATTGCTATGTCTCCGAAAGAGAATCAAGCATGTGTACAGGGGCATAAACGCAGCAGTGATAGGATTGGAGAGGTTCGGTGAGCAAATGAAGACCCTTTGAAGTCATATTGCATGGTACCCATTCCACGGGTTTCAACTACCAAGGTTTTAGGTATTCTTCCTTCAGCTAAAACATGCATGTGGAACCCAGAGTATGATCAACCATGTGATCGGGAGACGTGTTCAAATATGTCTCAGTTTTCCTCCCCTGGTACTCGGGTGCAACATTCCAGACGCTTTACTAACACTCTCCCGACTTGGAGAGTCAGTCCCTTTAACCTCCTGTTTGGCCCAGTTTGCAATTTCTGCGGAAGATGAACAGGAATAGCGAGAACCAATGAGAGGCTAGCTGGAGGTGTCTGGACGGGCAAATTTAACTCTCATTTCCCACCAGGAAGAGGAATTAACCAAAGGCTCAGCATGCCAGGCCGGAACCAGATTAGGGCCTGAAGCCATCCTGCGGTGTTGCGGCCAGGTCACAAGAAAGCGAGTTGAAGACAGGAGCTCAGGGGCACTGTAATTCACAAACCTGCAGAGTTATAAATGACAGCTATCGTCCAAAAATAGACTGAAGTAAGGCTGCCAAGAGGACTTGAAAGCGGGGCAGAATTGCAGGAAACCGATTTCAGGAGGTAGACTGGAATTGCATTGAAAGCATAGGAAAAGAGGCAGAACGTCCACAATGATGCACTTGGCCAAAAAGGGCGTATGCGTTTTTTCCTGAATATATTCAGGAAAAAACGCATACGCCCTTTTTGGCCAACCAAGCAAGCTTGCAAAGGAAATCTGCACTACAATGAAGTCTCACTTCCCCCCGGTCAAAAGGGCCATCTGAAAAAAGTGTAAAATCCAGAAAGGCAGGACAGGCCATGGAGAACTGGGAGCCTTGTTATGCTGATGGGCGGGATGTAAATTGCCAACAAGCACTCGGGAGAAGTGTATGGTGTTTCCTGAAACATCTAAAAAACAAAGCAACAGAGCCTAGGGCACTTCCACTTATGGTCCTATAGCTTAGGGAAATTAAAATCAAAAAGACACAGCCACCCCAAAGTTTGGGACGCCTCCGTTTACAAGAACCTCGTTTACCGTACAAGTTCAATATCACAAAAAGTGAAAAATGGATAAAGAACTTGTGGTACTTACGTACAATGCAGTATCACTCAGCAATGAAATCTATGTCATCAGGCCCGTAGCAGCATAATGAGTGGATTCAGGTACGATGATTCTAACTGAAATAAGTCACACAGAAAAAGAAACATCATAAGATATCACTAATACACGGAATGTAAACTTGGCTACACAGGAACTGCATTCCAAAACAGAACAGGGTCTCAAATTTAGAAAACCAACTTATGCTTGCTTAAGGGTAAAGGTGAGTTGGGGTGCTGCATAAAACCAGAGATTGAAATGAGCACAGATAAAGTTCCTTAAGTCAAATATGGAATAGACAAGAGCTACTCCTTGCTCAACGAAATGGACTCAACACCGCATATTAAAAGCCTAAGAATGTACCTGACTAGTAAGTATCTTAAAACCTATGGATTGCTATGTCTCCGAAAGAGAATCAAGCATGTGTACAGGGGCATAAACGCAGCAGTGATAGGATTGGAGAGGTTTGGTGAGCAAATGAAGACCCTTTGAAGTCATATTGCATGGTACCCATTCCACGGGTTTCAACTACCCAGGTTTTAGGTATTCTTCCTTCAGCTAAAACATGCATGTGGAACCCAGAGTATGATCAACCATGTGATCGGGAGACGTGTTCAAATATGTTTCAGTTTTCGTACCCTGGTACTCGGGTGCAACATTCCAGACGCTTTACTAACACTCTCCCGACTTGGAGAGTCAGTCCCTTTAACCTCCTGTTTGGCCCAGTTTGAAATTTCTGCGGAAGATGAACAGGAATAGCGAGAACCAATGGAGACTAGCTGGAGGTGTCTGGACGGGCAAATTTAACTCTCATTTCCTACCAGGAAGAGGAATTAACCAAAGGCTCAGCGTGCCATGCCAGAATCAGATTAGGGCCTGAAGCCATCCTGCGGTGTTGCGGCCAGCTCAAAAGAAAGCGAGTTGAAGAAAGGAGCTCAGGGGCACTGTAATTCACAAACCTGCAGAGTTATAAATGACAGCTATCGTCCAAAAATAGACTGAAGTAAGGCTGCCAAGAGGACTTGAAAGCGGGGCAGAATTGCAGGAAACCGATTTCAGGAGGTAGACTGGAATTGCATTGAAAGCATAGGAAAAGAGGCAGAACGTCCACAATGATGCACTTGGCCAAAAAGGGCGTATGCGTTTTTTCCTGAATATATTCAGGAAAAAACGCATACGCCCTTTTTGGACAACCAAGCAAGCTTGCAAAGGAAATCTGCACTACAATGAAGTCTCACTTCCACCCAGTCAAAAGGGCCATCTGAAAAAAGTGTAAAATCCAGAAAGGCAGGACAGGCCATGGAGAACTGGGAGCCTTGTTATGCTGATGGGCGGGATGTAAATTGTCAACAGACACTCGGGAGAAGTGTATGGTGTTTCCTGAAACATCTAAAAAACAAAGCAACTGAGCCTAGGGCACTGCCACTTATGGTCCTATAGCTTAGGGAAATTAAAATCAAAAAGACACAGCCACCCCAAAGTTTGGAACGGCTCTGTTTACAAGAACCTCGTTTACAGTACAAGTTCAACATCGCAGAAAGTGAAAAATGGATAAAGAAGTTGTGGTATTTACTTACAAAGCAATATCACTCAGCAATGAAATCTGTGTCATCAGGCCCTTAGCAGCACAATGAGTGGATTCAGGTATGATGATTCTAACTGAAGTAAGTCACACAGAAAAAGAAACATCATAAGATATCAGTAATACACGGAATGTAAACTTGGCTACACAGGAACTGAATTACAGAACAGAACAGGGTCTCAAATTTAGAAAACCAACTTATGCTTGCTTAAGGGTAAAGGTGAGTTGGGGTGCTGCATAAAACCAGAGATTGAAATGAGCACAGATAAAGTTCCTTAAGTCAAATATGGAATAGACAAGAGCTACTCCTTGCTCAACGAAATGGACTCAACACCGCATATTAAACGCCTAAGAATGTACCTGACTAGTAAGTATTGTAAAACCTATGGATTGCTATGTCTCCAAAAGAGAATCAAGCATGTGTACAGGGGCATAAAAGCAGCAGTGATAGGATTGGAGAGGTTCGGTGAGCAAATGAAGACCCTTTGAAGTCATATTGCATGGTACCCATTCCACGGGTTTCAACTACCCAGGTTTAAGGTATTCTTCCTTCAGCTAAAACATGCATGTGGAACCTAGAGTATGATCAACCATGTGATCGGGAGACGTGTTCAAATATGTCTCAGTTTTCCTCCCCTGGTACTCGGGTGCAACATTCCAGACGCTTTACTAACACTCTCCCCACTTGGAGAGTCAGTCCCTTTAACCTCCTGTTTGGCCCAGTTTGCAATTTCTGCGGAAGATGAACAGGAATAGCGAGAACCAATGAGAGACTAGCTGGAGGTGTCTGGACGGGCAAATTTAACTCTCATTTCCCACCAGGAAGAGGAATTAACCAAAGGCTCAGCATGCCGGGCCGGAACCAGATTAGGGCCTGAAGCCATCCTGCGGTGTTGCGGCCAGGTCACAAGAAAACGAGTTGAAGACAGGAGTTCAGGGGCACTGTAATTCACAAACCTGCAGAGTTATAAATGACAGCTATCGTCCAAAAATAGACTGAAGTAAGGCTGCCAAGAGGACTTGAAAGCGGGGCAGAATTGCAGGAAACCGATTTCAGGAGGTAGACTGGAATTGCATTGAAAGCATAGGAAAAGAGGCAGAACGTCCACAATGATGCACTTGGCCAAAAAGGGGATATGCGTTTTTTCCTGAATATATTCAGGAAAAAACGCATACGCCCTTTTTGGCCAACCAAGCAAGCTTGCAAAGGAAATCTGCACTACAATGAAGTCTCACTTCCCCCCGGTCAAAAGGGCCATCTGAAAAAAGTGTAAAATCCAGAAAGGCTACAGGCCATTGAGAACTGGGAGCCTTGTTATGCTGATGGGCGGGATGTAAATTGCCAACAGACACTTGGGAGAAGTGTATGGTGTTTCCTGAAACATCTAAAAAACAAAGCAACAGAGCCTAGGGCACTTCCACTTATGGTCCTATAGCTTAGGGAAATTAAAATCAAAAAGACACAGCCACGCCAAAGTTTGGAACGGCTCTGTTTACAAGAACCTCGTTTACAGTACAAGTTCAACATCGCAGAAAGTGAAAAATGGATAAAGAAGTTGTGGTATTCACTTACAAAGCAATATCACTCAGCAATGAAATCTATGTCATCAGGCCCTTAGCAGCACAATGAGTGGATTCAGGTATGATGATTCTAACTGAAATAAGTCACACAGAAAAAGAAACATCATAAGATATCAGTAATACACGGAATGTAAACTTGGCTACACAGGAACTGAATTACAGAACAGAACAGGGTCTCAAATTTAGAAAACCAACTTATGCTTGCTTAAGGGTAAAGGTGAGTTGGGGTGCTGCATAAAACCAGAGATTGAAATGAGCACAGATAAAGTTCCTTAGGCCAAATATGGAATAGACAAGAGCTACTCCTTGCTCAACGAAATGGACTCAACACCGCATATTAAACGCCTAAGAATGTACCTGACTAGTAAGTATCTTAAAACCTATGGATTGCTATGTCTCCGAAAGAGAATCAAGCATGTGTACAGGGGCATAAACGCAGCAGTGATAGGATTGGAGAGGTTTGGTGAGCAAATGAAGACCCTTTGAAGTCATATTGCATGGTACCCATTACACGGGTTTCAACTACCCAGGTTTTAGGTATTCTTCCTTCAGCTAAAACATGCATGTGGAACCCAGAGTATGATCAACCATGTGATTGGGAGACGTGTTCAAATATATCTCAGTTTTCCTCCCCTGGTACTCGGGTGCAACATTCCAGACGCTTTACTAACACTCTCCCCACTTGGAGAGTCAGTCCCTTTAACCTCCTGTTTGGCCCAGTTTGCAATTTCTGCGGAAGATGAACAGGAATAGCGAGAACCAATGAGAGGCTAGCTGGAGGTGTCTGGACGGGCAAATTTAACTCTCATTTCCCAACAGGAAGAGGAAATAACCAAAGGCTCAGCGTGCCGTACCGGAACCAGATTAGGGCCTGAAGCCATCCTGCGGTGTTGCAGCCGGGTCACAAGAAAGCGAGTTGAAGAAAGGAGCTCAGGGACACTGTAATTCACAAACCTGCAGAGTTATAAATGACAGCTATCGTCCAAAAATATACTGAAGTAAGGCTGCCAAGAGGACTTGAAAGGGGGGCAGAATTGCAGGAAACCGATTTCAGGAGGTAGACTGGAATTGCATTGAAAGCATAGGAAAAGAGGCAGAACGTCCACAATGATGCACTTGGCCAAAAAGGGCGTATGCGTTTTTCCCTGAATATATTCAGGAAAAAACGCATACGCCCTTTTTGGCCAACCAAGCAAGCTTGCAAAGGAAATCTGCACTACAATGAAGTCTCACTTCCCCCCGGTCAAAAGGGCCATCTGAAAAAAGTGTAAAATCCAGAAAGGCAGGACAGGCCATGGAGAACTGGGAGCCTTGTTATGCTTATGGGCGGGATGTAAATTGCCAACAGACACTCGGGAGAAGTGTATGGTGTTTCCTGAAACATCTAAAAAACAAAGCAACAGAGCCTAGGGCACTTCCACTTATGGTCCTATAGCTTAGGGAAATTAAAATCAAAAAGACACAGCCACCCCAAAGTTTGGGACGCCTCCGTTTACAAGAACCTCGTTTACCGTACAAGTTCAATATCACAAAAAGTGAAAAATGGATAAAGAACTTGTGGTACTTACGTACAATGCAGTATCACTCAGCAATGAAATCTATGTCATCAGGCCCATAGCAGCATAATGAGTGGATTCAGGTACGATGATTCTAACTGAAATAAGTCACACAGAAAAAGAAACATCATAAGATATCACTAATACACGGAATGTAAACTTGGCTACACAGGAACTGCATTCCAAAACAGAACAGGGTCTCAAATTTAGAAAACCAACTTATGCTTGCTTAAGGGTAAAGGTGAGTTGGGGTGCTGCATAAAACCAGAGATTGAAATGAGCACAGATAAAGTTCCTTAAGTCAAATATGGAATAGACAAGAGCTACTCCTTGCTCAACGAAATGGACTCAACACCGCATATTAAAAGCCTAAGAATGTACCTGACTAGTAAGTATCTTAAAACCTATGGATTGCTATGTCTCCGAAAGAGAATCAAGCATGTGTACAGGGGCATAAACGCAGCAGTGATAGGATTGGAGAGGTTTGGTGAGCAAATGAAGACCCTTTGAAGTCATATTGCATGGTACCCATTCCACGGGTTTCAACTACCCAGGTTTTAGGTATTCTTCCTTCAGCTAAAACATGCATGTGGAACCCAGAGTATGATCAACCATGTGATCGGGAGACGTGTTCAAATATGTTTCAGTTTTCGTACCCTGGTACTGGGGTGCAACATTCCAGACGCTTTACTAACACTCTCCCGACTTGGAGAGTCAGTCCCTTTAACCTCCTGTTTGGCCCAGTTTGCAATTTCTGCGGAAGATGAACAGGAATAGCGAGAACCAATGGAGACTAGCTGGAGGTGTCTGGACGGGCAAATTTAACTCTCATTTCCTACCAGGAAGAGGAATTAACCAAAGGCTCAGCGTGCCATGCCAGAATCAGATTAGGGCCTGAAGCCATCCTGCGGTGTTGCGGCCAGCTCAAAAGAAAGCGAGTTGAAGAAAGGAGCTCAGGGGCACTGTAATTCACAAACCTGCAGAGTTATAAATGACAGCTATCGTCCAAAAATAGACTGAAGTAAGGCTGCCAAGAGGACTTGAAAGCGGGGCAGAATTGCAGGAAACCGATTTCAGGAGGTAGACTGGAATTGCATTGAAAGCATAGGAAGAGGCAGAACGTCCACAATGATGCACTTGGCCAAAAAGGGCGTATGCGTTTTTTCCTGAATATATTCAGGAAAAAACGCATACTCCCTTTTTGGCCAACCAAGCAAGCTTGCAAAGGAAATCTGCACTACAATGAAGTCTCACTTCCACCCAGTCAAAAGGGCCATCTGAAAAAAGTGTAAAATCCAGAAAAGCAGGACAGGCCATGGAGAACTGGGAGCCTTGTTATGCTGATGGGCGGGATGTAAATTGCCAACAGACACTCGGGAGAAGTGTATGGTGTTTCCTGAAACATCTAAAAAACAAAGCAACTGAGCCTAGGGCACTGCCACTTATGGTTCTATAGCTTAGGGAAATTAAAATCAAAAAGACACAGCCACCCCAAAGTTTGGGACGCCTCTGTTTACAAGAACATCGTTTACAGTACAAGTTCAACATCGCAGAAAGTGAAAAATGGATAAAGAAGTTGTGGTATTTACTTACAAAGCAATATCACTCAGCAATGAAATCTATGTCATCAGGCCCTTAGCATCACAATGAGTGGATTCAGGTATGATGATTCTAACTGAAATAAGTCACACAGAAAAAGAAACATCATAAGATATCAGTAATACACGGAATGTAAACTTGGCTACACAGGAACTGAATTACAGAACAGAACAGGGTCTCAAATTTAGAAAACCAACTTATGCTTGCTTAAGGGTAAAGGTGAGTTGGGGTGCTGCATAAAACCAGAGATTGAAATGAGCACAGATAAAGTTCCTTAAGCCAAATATGGAATAGACAAGAGCTACTCCTTGCTCAACGAAATGGACTCAACACCGCATATTAAACGCCTAAGAATGTACCTGACTAGTAAGTATCTTAAAACCTATGGATTGCTATGTCTCCGAAAGAGAATCAAGCATGTGTACAGGGGCATAAACGCAGCAGTGATAGGATTGGAGAGGTTCGGTGAGCAAATGAAGACCCTTTGAAGTCATATTGCATGGTACCCATTCCACGGGTTTCAACTACCCAGGTTTAAGGTATTCTTCCTTCAGCTAAAACATGCATGTGGAACCTAGAGTATGATCAACCATGTGATCGGGAGACGTGTTCAAATATGTCTCAGTTTTCCTCCCCTGGTACTCGGGTGCAACATTCCAGACGCTTTACTAACACTCTCCCGACTTGGAGAGTCAGTCCCTTTAACCTCCTGTTTGGCCCAGTTTGCAATTTCTGCGGAAGATGAACAGGAATAGCGAGTACCAATGAGAGGCTAGCTGGAGGTGTCTGGACGGGCAAATTTAACTCTCATTTCCTACCAGGAAGAGGAATTAACCAAAGGCTCAGCGTGCCGTACCGGAGCCAGATTAGGGCCTGAAGCCATCCTGCGGTGTTGCGGCCAGCTCAAAAGAAAGCGAGTTGAAGAAAGGAGCTCAGGGGCACTGTAATTCACAAACCTGCAGAGTTATAAATGACAGCTATCGTCCAAAAATAGACTGAAGTAAGGCTGCCAAGAGGACTTGAAAGCGGGGCAGAATTGCAGGAAACCGATTTCAGGAGGTAGACTGGAATTGCATTGAAAGCATAGGAAAAGAGGCAGAACGTCCACAATGATGCACTTGGCCAAAAAGGGCGTATGCGTTTTTTCCTGAATATATTCAGGAAAAAACGCATACGCCCTTTTTGGCCAATCAAGCAAGCTTGCAAAGGAAATCTGCACTACAATGAAGTCTCACTTCCCTCCGGTCAAAAGGGCCATCTGAAAAAAGTGTAAAATCCAGAAAGGCAACAGGCCATTGAGAACTGGGAGCCTTGTTATGCTTATGGGCGGGATGTAAATTGCCAACAGACACTCGGGAGAAGTGTATGGTGTTTCCTGAAACATCTAAAAAACAAAGCAACAGAACCTAGGGCACTTCCACTTATGGTCCTATAGCTTAGGGAAATTAAAATCAAAAAGACACAGCCACCCCAAAGTTTGGAACGGCTCTGTTTACAAGAACCTCGTTTACAGTACAAGTTCAACATCGCAGAAAGTGAAAAATGGATAAAGAAGTTGTGGTATTTACTTACAAAGCAATATCACTCAGCAATGAAATCTGTGTCATCAGGGCCTTAGCAGCACAATGAGTGGATTCAGGTATGATGATTCTAACTGAAGTAAGTCACACAGAAAAAGAAACATCATAAGATATCAGTAATACACGGAATGTAAACTTGGCTACACAGGAACTGAATTACAGAACAGAACAGGGTCTCAAATTTAGAAAACCAACTTATGCTTGCTTAAGGGTAAAGGTGAGTTGGGGTGCTGCATAAAACCAGAGATTGAAATGAGCACAGATAAAGTTCCTTAAGTCAAATATGGAATAGACAAGAGCTACTCCTTGCTCAACGAAATGGACTCAACACTGCATGTTAAACGCCTAAGAATGTACCTGACTAGTAAGTATCTTAAAACCTATGGATTGCTATGTCTCCGAAAGAGAATCAAGCATGTGTACAGGGGCATAAACGCAGCAGTGATAGGATTGGAGAGGTTCGGTGAGCAAATGAAGACCCTTTGAAGTCATATTGCATGGTACCCATTACACGGGTCTTAACTCTCCAGGTTTAAGGTATTCTTCCTTCAGCTAAAACATACATGTGGAACCCAAGTATGATCAACCATGTGATCGGGAGACGTGTTCAAATATGTCTCAGTTTTCCTCCCCTGGTACTCGGGTGCAACATTCCAGACGCTTTACTAACACTCTCCCGACTTGGAGAGTCAGCGCCTTTAACCTCCTGTTTGGCCCAGTTTGCAATTTCTGCGGAAGATGAACAGGAATAGCGAGAACCAATGAGAGACTAGCTGGAGGTGTCTGGACGGGCAAATTTAACTCTCATTTCCCACCAGGAAGAGGAAATAACCAAAGGCTCAGCGTGCCGTGCCGGAACCAGATTAGGGCCTGAAGCCATCCTGTGGTGTTGCGGCCAGGTCACAAGAAAGCGAGTTGAAGAAAGGAGCTCAGGGGCACTGTAATTCACAAACCTGCAGAGTTATAAATGACAGCTATCGTCCAAAAATAGACTGAAGTAAGGCTGCCAAGAGGACTTGAAAGCGGGGCAGAATTGCAGGAACCGGATTTCAGGAGGTAGACTGGAATTGCATTGAAAGCATAGGAAAAGAGGCAGAACGTCCACAATGATGCACTTGGCCAAAAAGGGCGTATGCGTTTTTTCCTGAATATATTCAGGAAAAAACGCATACGCCCTTTTTGGCCAACCAAGCAAGCTTGCAAAGGAAATCTGCACTACAATGAAGTCTCACTTCCCCCCGGTCAAAAGGGCCATCTGAAAAAAGTGTAAAATCCAGAAAGGCAGGACAGGCCATGGAGAACTGGGAGCCTTGTTATGCTGATGGGCGGGATGTAAATTGCCAACAGACACTCGGGAGAAGTGTATGGTGTTTCCTGAAACATCTAAAAAACAAAGCAACAGAGCCTAGGGCACTTCCACTTATGGTCCTATAGCTTAGGGAAATTAAAATCAAAAAGACACAGCCACCCCAAAGTTTGGGACGCCTCTGTTTACAAGAACCTCGTTTACAGTACAAGTTCAACATCGCAGAAAGTGAAAAATGGATAAAGAAGTTGTGGTATTTACTTACAAAGCAATATCACTCAGCAATGAAATCTATGTCATCAGGCCCTTAGCATCACAATGAGTGGATTCAGGTATGATGATTCTAACTGAAATAAGTCACACAGAAAAAGAAACATCATAAGATATCAGTAATACACGGAATGGAAACTTGGCTACACAGGAACTGAATTACAGAACAGAACAGGGTCTCAAATTTAGAAAACCAACTTATGCTTGCTTAAGGGGAAAGGTGAGTTGGGGTGCTGCATAAAACCAGAGATTGAAATGAGCACAGATAAAGTTCCTTAAGTCAAATATGGAATAGACAAGAGCTACTCCTTGCTCAACGAAATGGACTCAACACCGCATATTAAACGCCTAAGAATGTACCTGACTAGTAAGTATCGTAAAACCTATGGATTGCTATGTCTCCAAAAGAGAATCAAGCATGTGTACAGGGGCATAAAAGCAGCAGTGATAGGATTGGAGAGGTTCGGTGAGCAAATGAAGACCCTTTGAAGTCATATTGCATGGTACCCATTCCACGGGTTTCAACTACCCAGGTTTAAGGTATTCTTCCTTCAGCTAAAACATGCATGTGGAACCTAGAGTATGATCAACCATGTGATCGGGAGACGTGTTCAAATATGTCTCAGTTTTCCTCCCCTGGTACTCGGGTGCAACATTCCAGACGCTTTACTAACACTCTTCCCACTTGGAGAGTCAGTCCCTTTAACCTCCTGTTTGGCCCAGTTTGCAATTTCTGCGGAAGATGAACAGGAATAGCGAGAACCAATGAGAGACTAGCTGGAGGTGTCTGGACGGGCAAATTTAACTCTCATTTCCCACCAGGAAGAGGAATTAACCAAAGGCTCAGCATGCCGGCCCGGAACCAGATTAGGGCCTGAAGCCATCCTGCGGTGTTGCGGCCAGGTCACAAGAAAACGAGTTGAAGACAGGAGCTCAGGGGCACTGTAATTCACAAACCTGCAGAGTTATAAATGACAGCTATCGTCCAAAAATAGACTGAAGTAAGGCTGCCAAGAGGACTTGAAAGCGGGGCAGAATTGCAGGAAACCGATTTCAGGAGGTAGACTGGAATTGCATTGAAAGCATAGGAAAAGAGGCAGAACGTCCACAATGATGCACTTGGCCAAAAAGGGCATATGCGTTTTTTCCTGAATATATTCAGGAAAAAACGCATACGCCCTTTTTGGCCAACCAAGCAAGCTTGCAAAGGAAATCTGCACTACAATGAAGTCTCACTTCCCCCCGGTCAAAAGGGCCATCTGAAAAAAGTGTAAAATCCAGAAAGGCTACAGGCCATTGAGAACTGGGAGCCTTGTTATGCTGATGGGCGGGATGTAAATTGCCAACAACCACTCGGGAGAAGTGTATGGTGTTTCCTGAAACATCTAAAAAACAAAGCAACAGAACCTAGGGCACTTCCACTTATGGTCCTATAGCTTAGGGAAATTAAAATCAAAAAGACACAGCCACCCCAAAGTTTGGAACGGCTCTGTTTACAAGAACCTCGTTTACAGTACAAGTTCAACATCGCAGAAAGTGAAAAATGGATAAAGAAGTTGTGGTATTTACTTACAAAGCAATATCACTCAGCAATGAAATCTATGTCATCAGGCCCTTAGCAGCACAATGAGTGGATTCAGGTATGATGATTCTAACTGAAATAAGTCACACAGAAAAAGAAACATCATAAGATATCAGTAATACACGGAATGTAAACTTGGCTACACAGGAACTGAATTACAGAACAGAACAGGGTCTCAAATTTAGAAAACCAACTTATGCTTGCTTAAGGGTAAAGGTGAGTTGGGGTGCTGCATAAAACCAGAGATTGAAATGAGCACAGATAAAGTTCCTTAGGCCAAATATGGAATAGACAAGAGCTACTCCTTGCTCAACGAAATGGACTCAACACCGCATATTAAACGCCTAAGAATGTACCTGACTAGTAAGTATCTTAAAACCTATGGATTGCTATGTCTCCGAAAGAGAATCAAGCATGTGTACAGGGGCATAAACGCAGCAGTGATAGGATTGGAGAGGTTTGGTGAGCAAATGAAGACCCTTTGAAGTCATATTGCATGGTACCCATTACACGGGTTTCAACTACCCAGGTTTTAGGTATTCTTCCTTCAGCTAAAACATGCATGTGGAACCCAGAGTATGATCAACCATGTGATCGGGAGACGTGTTCAAATATATCTCAGTTTTCCTCCCCTGGTACTTGGGTGCAACATTCCAGACGCTTTACTAACACTCTCCCCACTTGGAGAGTCAGTCCCTTTAACCTCCTGTTTGGCCCAGTTTGCAATTTCTGCGGAAGATGAACAGGAATAGCGAGAACCAATGAGAGGCTAGCTGGAGGTGTCTGGACGGGCAAATTTAACTCTCATTTCCCAACAGGAAGAGGAAATAACCAAAGGCTCAGCGTGCCGTACCGGAACCAGATTAGGGCCTGAAGCCATCCTGCGGGGTTGCAGCCAGGTCACAAGAAAGCGAGTTGAAGAAAGGAGCTCAGGGACACTGTAATTCACAAACCTGCAGAGTTATAAATGACAGCTATCGTCCAAAAATATACTGAAGTAAGGCTGCCAAGAGGACTTGAAAGGGGGGCAGAATTGCAGGAAACCGATTTCAGGAGGTAGACTGGAATTGCATTGAAAGCATAGGAAAAGAGGCAGAACGTCCACAATGATGCACTTGGCCAAAAAGGGCGTATGCGTTTTTTCCTGAATATATTCAGGAAAAAACGCATACGCCCTTTTTGGCCAACCAAGCAAGCTTGCAAAGGAAATCTGCACTACAATGAAGTCTCACTTCCCCCCCGTCAAAAGTGCCATCTGAAAAAAGTGTAAAATCCAGAAAGGCAGGACAGGCCATGGAGAACTGGGAGCCTTGTTATGCTGATGGGCGGGATGTAAATTGCCAACAACCACTCGGGAGAAGTGTATGGTGTTTCCTGAAACATCTAAAAAACAAAGCAACAGAACCTAGGGCACTTCCACTTATGGTCCTATAGCTTAGGGAAATTAAAATCAAAAAGACACAGCCACCCCAAAGTTTGGAACGGCTCTGTTTACAAGAACCTCGTTTACAGTACAAGTTCAACATCGCAGAAAGTGAAAAATGGAGAAAGAAGTTGTGGTATTTACTTACAAAGCAATATCACTCAGCAATGAAATCTGTGTCATCAGGCCCTTAGCAGCACAATGAGTGGATTCAGGTATGATGATTCTAACTGAAATAAGTCACACAGAAAAAGAAACATCATAAGATATCAGTAATACACGGAATGTAAACTTGGCTACACAGGAACTGAATTACAGAACAGAACAGTGTCTCAAATTTAGAAAACCAACTTTTTCTTTCTTAAGGGTAAAGGTGAGTTGGGGTGCTGCATAAAACCAGAGATTGAAATGAGCACAGATAAAGTTCCTTAAGCCAAATATGGAATAGACAAGAGCTACTCCTTGCTCAACGAAATGGACTCAACACCCCATATTAAACGCCTAAGAATGTACCTGACTAGTAAGTATCTTAAAACCTATGGATTGCTATGTCTCCGAAAGAGAATCAAGCATGTGTACAGAGGCATAAACGCAGCAGTGATAGGATTGGAGAGGTTCGGTGAGCAAATGAAGACCCTTTGAAGTCATATTGCATGGTACCCATTCCACGGGTTTCAACTACCCAGGTTTAAGGTATTCTTCCTTCAGCTAAAACATGCATGTGGAACCTAGAGTATGATCAACCATGTGATCGGGAGACGTGTTTAAATATGCCTCAGTTTTCGTACCCTGGTACTCGGGTGCAACATTCCAGACCCTTTACTAACACTCTCCCCACTTGGAGAGTCAGTCCCTTTAACCCCCTGTTTGGCCCAGTTTGCAATTTCTGCGGAAGATGAACAGGAATAGCGAGAACCAATGAGAGGCTAGCTGGAGGTGTCTGGACGGGCAAATTTAACTCTCATTTCCCACCAGGAAGAGGAATTAACCAAAGGCTCAGCGTGCCGTACCGAAGCCAGATTAGGGCCTGAAGCCATCCTGCGGTGTTGCGGCCAGCTCACAAGAAAGCGAGTTGAAGAAAGGAGCTCAGGGGCACTGTAATTCACAAACCTGCAGAGTTATAAATGACAGCTATCGTCCAAAAATAGACTGAAGTAAGGCTGCCAAGAGGACTTGAAAGCGGGGCAGAATTGCAGGAAACCGATTTCAGGAGGTAGACTGGAATTGCATTGAAAGCATAGGAAAAGAGGCAGAACGTCCACAATGATGCACTTGGCCAAAAAGGGCGTATGCGTTTTTTCCTGAATATATTCAGGAAAAAACGCATACGCCCTTTTTGGCCAACCAAGCAAGCTTGCAAAGGAAATCTGCACTACAATGAAGTCTCACTTCCCCCCGGTCAAAAGGGCCATCTGAAAAAAGTGTAAAATCCAGAAGGGCAGGACAGGCCATGGGGAACTGGGAGCCTTGTTATGCTGATGGGCGTGATGTAAATTGCCAACAACCACTCGGGAGAAGTGTATGGTGTTTCCTGAAACATCTAAAAAACAAAGCAACAGAACCTAGGGCACTTCCACTTATGGTCCTATAGCTTAGGGAAATTAAAATCAAAAAGACACAGCCACCCCAAAGTTTGGAACGGCTCTGTTTACAAGAACCTCGTTTACAGTACAAGTTCAACATCGCAGAAAGTGAAAAATGGATAAAGAAGTTGTGGTATTTACTTACAAAGCAATATCACTCAGCAATGAAATCTGTGTCATCAGGCCCTTAGCAGCACAATGAGTGGATTCAGGTATGATGATTCTAACTGAAATAAGTCACACAGAAAAAGAAACATCATAAGATATCAGTAATACACGGAATGTAAACTTGGCTACACAGGAACTGAATTACAGAACAGAACATGGTCTCAAATTTAGAAAAACAACTTATGCTTGCTTAAGGGTAAAGGTGAGTTGGGGTGCTGCATAAAACCAGAGATTGAAGTGAGCACAGATAAAGTTCCTTAAGTCAAATATGGAATAGACAAGAGCTACTCCTTGCTCAACGAAATGGTCTCAACACCGCATATTAAACGCCTAAGAATGTACCTGACTAGTAAGTATCGTAAAACCTATGGATTGCTATGTCTCCGAAAGAGAATCAAGCATGTGTACAGGGGCATAAACGCAGCAGTGATAGGATTGGAGAGGTTCGGTGAGCAAATGAAGACCCTTTGAAGTCATATTGCATGGTACCCATTCCACGGGTTTCAACTACCCAGGTTTAAGGTATTCTTCCTTCAGCTAAAACATGCATGTGTAACCTAGAGTATGATCAACCATGTGATCGGGAGACGTGTTCAAATATGTTTCAGTTTTCCTCCCCTGGTACTCGGGTGCAACATTCCAGACGCTTTACTAACACTCTCCCCACTTGGAGAGTCAGTCCCTTTAACCTCCTGTTTGGCCCAGTTTGCAATTTCTGCGGAAGATGAACAGGAATAGCGAGAACCAATGAGAGGCTAGCTGGAGGTGTCTGGACGGGCAAATTTAACTCTCATTTCCCACCAGGAAGAGGAATTAACCAAAGGCTCAGCATGCCGGGCCGGAACAAGATTAGGGCCTGAAGCCATCCTGCGGTGTTGCGGCCAGGTCACAAGAAAACGAGTTGAAGACAGGAGCTCAGGGGCACTGTAATTCACAAACCTGCAGAGTTATAAATGACAGCTATCGTCCAAAAATAGACTGAAGTAAGGCTGCCAAGAGGACTTGAAAGCGGGGCAGAATTGCAGGAAACCGATTTCAGGAGGTAGACTGGAATTGCATTGAAAGCATAGGAAAAGAGGCAGAACGTCCACAATGATGCACTTGGCCAAAAAGGGCGTATGCGTTTTTTCCTGAATATATTCAGGAAAAAACGCATACGCCCTTTTTGGCCAACCAAGCAAGCTTGCAAAGGAAATCTGCACTACAATGAAGTCTCACTTCCCCCCGGTCAAAAGGGCCATCTGAAAAAAGTGTAAAATCCAGAAAGGCAACAGGCCATTGAGAACTGGGAGCCTTGTTATGCTGATGGGCGGGATGTAAATTGCCAACAGACACTTGGGAGAAGTGTATGGTGTTTCCTGAAACATCTAAAAAACAAAGCAACAGAACCTAGGGCACTTCCACTTATGGTCCTATAGCTTAGGGAAATTAAAATCAAAAAGACACAGCCACCCCAAAGTTTGGAACGGCTCTGTTTACAAGAACCTCGTTTACAGTACAAGTTCAACATCGCAGAAAGTGAAAAATGGATAAAGAAGTTGTGGTATTTACTTACAAAGCAATATCACTCAGCAATGAAATCTGTGTCATCAGGCCCTTAGCAGCACAATGAGTGGATTCAGGTATGATGATTCTAACTGAAGTAAGTCACACAGATAAAGAAACATCATAAGATATCAGTAATACACGGAATGTAAACTTGGCTACACAGGAACTGAATTACAGAACAGAACAGGGTCTCAAATTTAGAAAACCAACTTATGCTTGCTTAAGGGTAAAGGTGAGTTGGGGTGCTGCATAAAACCAGAGATTGAAATGAGCACAGATAAAGTTCCTTAAGTCAAATATGGAATAGACAAGAGCTACTCCTTGCTCAACGAAATGGACTCAACACCACATATTAAACGCCTAAGAATGTACCTGACTAGTAAGTATCTTAAAACCTATGGATTGCTATGTCTCCGAAAGAGAATCAAGCATGTGTACA
This sequence comes from Delphinus delphis, assembly GCF_949987515.2. Lineage (NCBI taxonomy): Eukaryota > Metazoa > Chordata > Mammalia > Artiodactyla > Delphinidae > Delphinus > Delphinus delphis. Next base: position 359,671 of record NW_027192825.1, read on the forward strand.
GGGGCATAAACGCAGCAGTGATAGGACTGGAGAGGTTCGGTGAGCAAATGAAGACCCTTTGAAGTCATATTGCATGGTACCCATTACACGGGTCTTAACTCTCCAGGTTTAAGGTATTCTTCCTTCAGCTAAAACATGCATGTGGAACCCAAGTATGATCAACCATGTGAACGGGAGACGTGTTCAAATATGTCTCAGTTTTCCTCCCCTGGTACTCGGGTGCAACATTCCAGACGCTTTACTAACACTCTCCCCACTTGGAGAGTCAGCGCCTTTAACCTCCTGTTTGGCCCAGTTTGCAATTTCTGTGGAAGATGAACAGAAATAGCGAGAACCAATGAGAGACTAGCTGGAGGTGTCTGGACGGGCAAATTTAACTCTCATTTCCCACCAGGAAGAGGAAATAACCAAAGGCTCAGCGTGCCGTCCCGGAACCAGATTAGGGCCTGAAGCCATCCTGCGGTGTTGCGGCCAGGTCACAAGAAAGCGAGTTGAAGAAAGGAGCTCAGGGGCACTGTAATTCACAAACCTGCAGAGTTATAAATGACAGCTATCGTCCAAAAATAGACTGAAGTAAGGCTGCCAAGAGGACTTGAAAGCGGGGCAGAATTGCAGGAAACCGATTTCAGGAGGTAGACTGGAATTGCATTGAAAGCATAGGAAAAGAGGCAGAACGTCCACAATGATGCACTTGGCCAAAAAGGGCGTATGCGTTTTTTCCTGAATATATTCAGGAAAAAACGCATACGCCCTTTTTGGCCAACCAAGCAAGCTTGCAAAGGAAATCTGCACTACAATGAAGTCTCACTTCCCCCCGGTCAAAAGGGCCATCTGAAAAAAGTGTAAAATCCAGAAAGGCAGGACAGGCCATGGAGAACTGGGAGCCTTGTTATGCTGATGGGCGGGATGTAAATTGCCAACAGACACTTGGGAGAAGTGTATGGTGTTTCCTGAAACATCTAAAAAACAAAGCAACAGAGCCTAGGGCACTGCCACTTATGGTCCTATAGCTTAGGGAAATTAAAATCAAAAAGACACAGCCACCCCAAAGTTTGGGACGCCTCTGTTTACAAGAACCTCGTGTACAGTACAAGTTCAACATCGCAGAAAGTGAAAAATGGATAAAGAAGTTGTGGTATTCACTTACAAAGCAATATCACTCAGCAATGAAATCTATGTCATCAGGCCCGTAGCAGCATAATGAGTGGATTCAGGTACGATGATTCTAACTGAAATAAGTCACACAGAAAAAGAAACATCATAAGATATCAGTAATACACGGAATGTAAACTTGGCTACACAGGAACTGCATTACAGAACAGAACAGGGTCTCAAATTTAGAAAACCAACTTATGCTTGCTTAAGGGGAAAGGTGAGTTGGGGTGCTGCATAAAACCAGAGATTGAAATGAGCACAGATAAAGTTCCTTAGGCCAAATATGGAATAGACAAGAGCTACTCCTTGCTCAACGAAATGGACTCAACACCGCATATTAAACGCCTAAGAATGTACCTGACTAGTAAGTATCGTAAAACCTATGGATTGCTATGTCTCCGAAAGAGAATCAAGCATGTGTACAGGGGCATAAACGCAGCAGTGATAGGATTGGAGAGGTTCGGTGAGCAAATGAAGACCCTTTGAAGTCATATTGCATGGTACCCATTACACGGGTCTCAACTCTCCAGGTTTAAGGTATTCTTCCTTCAGCTAAAACATGCATGTGGAACCCAAGTATGATCAACAATGTGAATGGGAGACGTGTTCAAATATGTCTCAGTTTTCCTCCCCTGGTACTCGGGTGCAACATTCCAGACGCTTTACTAACACTCTCCCCACTGGAGAGTCAGCGTCTTTAACCTCCTGTTTGGCCCAGTTTGCAATTTCTGCGGAAGATGAACAGGAATAGCGAGAACCAATGAGAGGCTAGCTGGAGGTGTCTGGATGGGCAAATTTAACTCTCATTTCCCATCAGGAAGAGCAAATAACCAAAGGCTCAGCGTGCCGTACCGGAACCAGATTAGGGCCTGAAGCCATCCTGCGGTGTTGCGGCCAGCTCAAAAGAAAGCGAGTTGAAGAAAGGAGCTCAGGGGCACTGTAATTCACAAACCTGCAGAGTTATAAATGACAGCTATCGTCCAAAAATAGACTGAAGTAAGGCTGCCAAGAGGACTTGAAAGCGGGGCAGAATTGCAGGAAACCGATTTCAGGAGGTAGACTGGAATTGCATTGAAAGCATAGGAAAAGAGGCAGAACGTCCACAATGATGCACTTGGCCAAAAAGGGCGTATACGTTTTTTCCTGAATATATTCAGGAAAAAACGCATACGCCCTTTTTGGCCAACCAAGCAAGCTTGCAAAGGAAATCTGCACTACAATGAAGTCTCACTTCCCCTTGGTCAAAAGGGCCATCTGAAAAAAGTGTAAAATCCAGAAAGGCAGGACAGGCCATAGAGAACTGGGAGCCTTGTTATGCTGATGGGCGGGATGTAAATTGCCAACAACCACTCGGGAGAAGTGTATGGTGTTTCCTGAAACATCTAAAAAACAAAGCAACAGAACCTAGGGCACTTCCACTTATGGTCCTATAGCTTAGGGAAATTAAAATCAAAAAGACACAGCCACCCCAAAGTTTGGAACGGCTCTGTTTACAAGAACCTCGTTTACAGTACAAGTTCAACATCGCAGAAAGTGAAAAATGGATAAAGAAGTTGTGGTATTTACTTACAAAGCAATATCACTCAGCAATGAAATCTGTGTCATCAGGCCCTTAGCAGCACAATGAGTGGATTCAGGTATGATGATTCTAACTGAAGTAAGTCACACAGATAAAGAAACATCATAAGATATCAGTAATACACGGAATGTAAACTTGGCTACACAGGAACTGAATTACAGAACAGAACAGGGTCTCAAATTTAGAAAACCAACTTATGCTTGCTTAAGGGGAAAGGTGAGTTGGGGTGCTGCATAAAACCAGAGATTGAAATGAGCACAGATAAAGTTCCTTAAGTCAAATATGGAATAGACAAGAGCTACTCCTTGCTCAACGAAATGGACTCAACACCACATATTAAACGCCTAAGAATGTACCTGACTAGTAAGTATCTTAAAACCTATGGATTGCTATGTCTCCGAAAGAGAATCAAGCATGTGTACAGGGGCATAAACGCAGCAGTGATAGGACTGGAGAGGTTCGGTGAGCAAATGAAGACCCTTTGAAGTCATATTGCATGGTACCCATTACACGGGTCTTAACTCTCCAGGTTTAAGGTATTCTTCCTTCAGCTAAAACATGCATGTGGAACCCAAGTATGATCAACCATGTGAACGGGAGACGTGTTCAAATATGTCTCAGTTTTCCTCCCCTGGTACTCGGGTGCAACATTCCAGACGCTTTACTAACACTCTCCCCACTTGGAGAGTCAGCGCCTTTAACCTCCTGTTTGGCCCAGTTTGCAATTTCTGTGGAAGATGAACAGAAATAGCGAGAACCAATGAGAGACTAGCTGGAGGTGTCTGGACGGGCAAATTTAACTCTCATTTCCCACCAGGAAGAGGAAATAACCAAAGGCTCAGCGTGCCGTCCCGGAACCAGATTAGGGCCTGAAGCCATCCTGCGGTGTTGCGGCCAGGTCACAAGAAAGCGAGTTGAAGAAAGGAGCTCAGGGGCACTGTAATTCACAAACCTGCAGAGTTATAAATGACAGCTATCGTCCAAAAATAGACTGAAGTAAGGCTGCCAAGAGGACTTGAAAGCGGGGCAGAATTGCAGGAAACCGATTTCAGGAGGTAGACTGGAATTGCATTGAAAGCATAGGAAAAGAGGCAGAACGTCCACAATGATGCACTTGGCCAAAAAGGGCGTATGCGTTTTTTCCTGAATATATTCAGGAAAAAACGCATACGCCCTTTTTGGCCAACCAAGCAAGCTTGCAAAGGAAATCTGCACTACAATGAAGTCTCACTTCCCTCCGGTCAAAAGGGCCATCTGAAAAAAGTGTAAAATCCAGAAAGGCAGGACAGGCCATGGAGAACTGGGAGCCTTGTTATGCTGATGGGCGGGATGTAAATTGCCAACAGACACTTGGGAGAAGTGTATGGTGTTTCCTGAAACATCTAAAAAACAAAGCAACAGAGCCTAGGGCACTGCCACTTATGGTCCTATAGCTTAGGGAAATTAAAATCAAAAAGACACAGCCACCCCAAAGTTTGGGACGCCTCTGTTTACAAGAACCTCGTGTACAGTACAAGTTCAACATAGCAGAAAGTGAAAAATGGATAAAGAAGTTGTGGTATTCACTTACAAAGCAATATCACTCAGCAATGAAATCTATGTCATCAGGCCCGTAGCAGCATAATGAGTGGATTCAGGTACGATGATTCTAACTGAAATAAGTCACACAGAAAAAGAAACATCATAAGATATCAGTAATACACGGAATGTAAACTTGGCTACACAGGAACTGCATTACAGAACAGAACAGGGTCTCAAATTTAGAAAACCAACTTATGCTTGCTTAAGGGGAAAGGTGAGTTGGGGTGCTGCATAAAACCAGAGATTTAAATGAGCACAGATAAAGTTCCTTAGGCCAAATATGGAATAGACAAGAGCTACTCCTTGCTCAACGAAATGGACTCAAAACCCCATATTAAACTCCTAAGAATGTACCTGACTAGTAAGTATCGTAAAACCTATGGATTGCTATGTCTCCAAAAGAGAATCAAGCGTGTGTACAGGGGAATAAACACAGCAGTGATAGGATTGGAGAGGTTCGGTGATCAAATGAAGACCCTTTGAAGTCATATTGCATGGTACCCATTACACGGGTCTCAACTCTCCAGGTTTAAGGTATTCTTCCTTCAGCTAAAACATGCATGTGGAACCCAAGTATGATCAACAATGTGAATGGGAGACGTGTTCAAATATGTCTCAGTTTTCCTCCCCTGGTACTCGGGTGCAACATTCCAGACGCTTTACTAACACTCTCCCCACTTGGAGAGTCAGTCCCTTTAACCTCCTGTTTGGCCCAGTTTGCAATTTCTGCGGAAGATGAACAGGAATAGCGAGAACCAATGAGAGGCTAGCTGGAGGTGTCTGGACGGGCAAATTTAACTCTCATTTCCCAACAGGAAGAGGAATTAACCAAAGGCTCAGCATGCCGGGCCGGAACCAGATTAGGGCCTGAAGCCATCCTGCGGTGTTGCGGCCAGGTCACAAGAAAGCGAGTTGAAGAAAGGAGCTCAGGGGCACTGTAATTCACAAACCTGCAGAGTTATAAATGACAGCTATCGTCCAAAAATAGACTGAAGTAAGGCTGCCAAGAGGACTTGAAAGCGGGGCAGAATTGCAGGAAACCGATTTCAGGAGGTAGACTGGAATTGCATTGAAAGCATAGAAAAAGAGGCAGAACGTCCACAATGATGCACTTGGCCAAAAAGGGCGTATGCATTTTTTCCTGAATATATTCAGGAAAAAACGCATACGCACTTATTGGCCAACCAAGCAAGCTTGCAAAGGAAATCTGCACTACAATGAAGTCTCACTTCCCCCCGGTCAAAAGGGCCATCTGAAAAAAGTGTAAAATCCAGAAAGGCAGGACAGGCCATGGAGAACTGGGAGCCTTGTTATGCTGAGGGGCGGGATGTAAATTGCCAACAGACACTCGGGAGAAGTGTATGGTGTTTCCTGAAACATCTAAAAAACAAAGCAACAGAGCCTAGGGCACTTCCACTTATGGTCCTATAGCTTAGGGAAATTAAAATCAAAAAGACACAGCCACCCCAAAGTTTGGAACGGCTCTGTTTACAAGAACCTCGTTTACAGTACAAGTTCAACATCGCAGACAGTGAAAAATGGATAAAGAAATTGTGGTACTTACGTACAATGCAGTATCACTCAGCAATGAAATCTATGTCATCAGGCCCGTAGCAGCATAATGAGTAGATTCAGGTACGATGATTCTAACTGAAATAAGTCACACAGAAAAAGAAACATCATAAGATATCACTAATACACGGAATGTAAACTTGGCTACACAGGAACTGAATTCCAAAACAGAACAGGGTCTCAAATTTAGAAAACCAACTTATGCTTGCTTAAGGGGAAAGGTGAGTTGGGGTGCTGCATAAAACCAGAGATTGAAATGAGCACAGATAAAGTTACTTAAGCCAAATATGGAATAGACAAGAGCTACTCCTTGCTCAACGAAATGGACTCAACACCGCATATTAAACGCCTAAGAATGTACCTGACTAGTAAGTATCTTAAAACCTATGGATTGCTATGTCTCCAAAAGAGAATCAAGCATGTGTACAGGGGCATAAACGCAGCAGTGATAGGATTGGAGAGGTTCGGTGAGCAAATGAAGACCCTTTGAAGTCATATTGCATGGTACCCATTACACGGGTCTCAACTCTCCAAGTTTAAGGTATTCTTCCTTCAGCTAAAACATGCATGTGGAACCCAAGTATGATCAACAATGTGAATGGGAGACGTGTTCAAATATGTCTCAGTTTTCCTCCCCTGGTACTCGGGTGCAACATTCCAGACGCTTTACTAACACTCTCCCCACTTGGAGAGTCAGCGTCTTTAACCTCCTGTTTGGCCCAGTTTGCAATTTCTGCGGAAGATGAACAGGAATAGCGAGAACCAATGAGAGGCTAGCTGGAGGTGTCTGGACGGGCAAATTTAACTCTCATTTCCCATCAGGAAGAGGAAATAACCAAAGGCTCAGCGTGCCGTACCGGAACCAGATTAGGGCCTGAAGCCATCCTGCGGTGTTGCGGCCAGCTCAAAAGAAAGCGAGTTGAAGAAAGGAGCTCAGGGGCACTGTAATTCACAAACCTGCAGAGTTATAAATGACAGCTATCGTCCAAAAATAGACTGAAGTAAGGCTGCCAAGAGGACTTGAAAGCGGGGCAGAATTGCAGGAAACCGATTTCAGGAGGTAGACTGGAATTGCATTGAAAGCATAGGAAAAGAGGCAGAACGTCCACAATGATGCACTTGGCCAAAAAGGGCGTATACGTTTTTTCCTGAATATATTCAGGAAAAAACGCATACGCCCTTTTTGGCCAACCAAGCAAGCTTGCAAAGGAAATCTGCACTACAATGAAGTCTCACTTCCCCCTGGTCAAAAGGGCCATCTGAAAAAAGTGTAAAATCCAGAAAGGCAGGACAGGCCATAGAGAACTGGGAGCCTTGTTATGCTGATGGGCGGGATGTAAATTGCCAACAACCACTCGGGAGAAGTGTATGGTGTTTCCTGAAACATCTAAAAAACAAAGCAACAGAACCTAGGGCACTTCCACTTATGGTCCTATAGCTTAGGGAAATTAAAATCAAAAAGACACAGCCACCCCAAAGTTTGGAACGGCTCTGTTTACAAGAACCTCGTTTACAGTACAAGTTCAACATCGCAGAAAGTGAAAAATGGATAAAGAAGTTGTGGTATTTACTTACAAAGCAATATCACTCAGCAATGAAATCTGTGTCATCAGGCCCTTAGCAGCACAATGAGTGGATTCAGGTATGATGATTCTAACTGAAGTAAGTCACACAGATAAAGAAACATCATAAGATATCAGTAATACACGGAATGTAAACTTGGCTACACAGGAACTGAATTACAGAACAGAACAGGGTCTCAAATTTAGAAAACCAACTTATGCTTGCTTAAGGGGAAAGGTGAGTTGGGGTGCTGCATAAAACCAGAGATTGAAATGAGCACAGATAAAGTTCCTTAAGTCAAATATGGAATAGACAAGAGCTTCTCCTTGCTCAACGAAATGGACTCAACACCACATATTAAACGCCTAAGAATGTACCTGACTAGTAAGTATCTTAAAACCTATGGATTGCTATGTCTCCGAAAGAGAATCAAGCATGTGTACAGGGGCATAAACGCAGCAGTGATAGGACTGGAGAGGTTCGGTGAGCAAATGAAGACCCTTTGAAGTCATATTGCATGGTACCCATTACACGGGTCTTAACTCTCCAGGTTTAAGGTATTCTTCCTTCAGCTAAAACATGCATGTGGAACCCAAGTATGATCAACCATGTGAACGGGAGACGTGTTCAAATATGTCTCAGTTTTCCTCCCCTGGTACTCGGGTGCAACATTCCAGACGCTTTACTAACACTCTCCCCACTTGGAGAATCAGCGCCTTTAACCTCCTGTTTGGCCCAGTTTGCAATTTCTGTGGAAGATGAACAGAAATAGCGAGAACCAATGAGAGACTAGCTGGAGGTGTCTGGACGGGCAAATTTAACTCTCATTTCCCACCAGGAAGAGGAAATAACCAAAGGCTCAGCGTGCCGTCCCGGAACCAGATTAGGGCCTGAAGCCATCCTGCGGTGTTGCGGCCAGGTCACAAGAAAGCGAGTTGAAGAAAGGAGCTCAGGGGCACTGTAATTCACAAACCTGCAGAGTTATAAATGACAGCTATCGTCCAAAAATAGACTGAAGTAAGGCTGCCAAGAGGACTTGAAAGCGGGGCAGAATTGCAGGAAACCGATTTCAGGAGGTAGACTGGAATTGCATTGAAAGCATAGGAAAAGAGGCAGAACGTCCACAATGATGCACTTGGCCAAAAAGGGCGTATGCGTTTTTTCCTGAATATATTCAGGAAAAAACGCATACGCCCTTTTTGGCCAACCAAGCAAGCTTGCAAAGGAAATCTGCACTACAATGAAGTCTCACTTCCCTCCGGTCAAAAGGGCCATCTGAAAAAAGTGTAAAATCCAGAAAGGCAGGACAGGCCATGGAGAACTGGGAGCCTTGTTATGCTGATGGGCGGGATGTAAATTGCCAACAGACACTTGGGAGAAGTGTATGGTGTTTCCTGAAACATCTAAAAAACAAAGCAACAGAGCCTAGGGCACTGCCACTTATGGTCCTATAGCTTAGGGAAATTAAAATCAAAAAGACACAGCCACCCCAAAGTTTGGGACGCCTCTGTTTACAAGAACCTCGTGTACAGTACAAGTTCAACATCGCAGAAAGTGAAAAATGGATAAAGAAGTTGTGGTATTCACTTACAAAGCAATATCACTCAGCAATGAAATCTATGTCATCAGGCCCGTAGCAGCATAATGAGTGGATTCAGGTACGATGATTCTAACTGAAATAAGTCACACAGAAAAAGAAACATCATAAGATATCAGTAATACACGGAATGTAAACTTGGCTACACAGGAACTGCATTACAGAACAGAACAGGGTCTCAAATTTAGAAAACCAACTTATGCTTGCTTAAGGGGAAAGGTGAGTTGGGGTGCTGCATAAAACCAGAGATTTAAATGAGCACAGATAAAGTTCCTTAGGCCAAATATGGAATAGACAAGAGCTACTCCTTGCTCAACGAAATGGACTCAAAACCCCATATTAAACCCCTAAGAATGTACCTGACTAGTAAGTATCGTAAAACCTATGGATTGCTATGTCTCCAAAAGAGAATCAAGCGTGTGTACAGGGGAATAAACGCAGCAGTGATAGGATTGGAGAGGTTCGGTGATCAAATGAAGACCCTTTGAAGTCATATTGCATGGTACCCATTACACGGGTCTCAACTCTCCAGGTTTAAGGTATTCTTCCTTCAGCTAAAACATGCATGTGGAACCCAAGTATGATCAACAATGTGAATGGGAGACGTGTTCAAATATGTCTCAGTTTTCCTCCCCTGGTACTCGGGTGCAACATTCCAGACGCTTTACTAACACTCTCCCCACTTGGAGAGTCAGTCCCTTTAACCACCTGTTTGGCCCAGTTTGCAATTTCTGCGGAAGATGAACAGGAATAGCGAGAACCAATGAGAGGCTAGCTGGAGGTGTCTGGACGGGCAAATTTAACTCTCATTTCCCAACAGGAAGAGGAATTAACCAAAGGCTCAGCATGCCGGGCCGGAACCAGATTAGGGCCTGAAGCCATCCTGCGGTGTTGCGGCCAGGTCACAAGAAAGCGAGTTGAAGAAAGGAGCTCAGGGGCACTGTAATTCACAAACCTGCAGAGTTATAAATGACAGCTATCGTCCAAAAATAGACTGAAGTAAGGCTGCCAAGAGGACTTGAAAGCGGGGCAGAATTGCAGGAAACCGATTTCAGGAGGTAGACTGGAATTGCATTGAAAGCATAGGAAAAGAGGCAGAACGTCCACAATGATGCACTTGGCCAAAAAGGGCGTATGCATTTTTTCCTGAATATATTCAGGAAAAAACGCATACGCACTTATTGGCCAACCAAGCAAGCTTGCAAAGGAAATCTGCACTACAATGAAGTCTCACTTCCCCTCGGTCAAAAGGGCCATCTGAAAAAAGTGTAAAATCCAGAAAGGCAGGACAGGCCATGGAGAACTGGGAGCCTTGTTATGCTGAGGGGCGGGATGTAAATTGCCAACAGACACTCGGGAGAAGTGTATGGTGTTTCCTGAAACATCTAAAAAACAAAGCAACAGAGCCTAGGGCACTTCCACTTATGGTCCTATAGCTTAGGGAAATTAAAATCAAAAAGACACAGCCACCCCAAAGTTTGGAACGGCTCTGTTTACAAGAACCTCGTTTACAGTACAAGTTCAACATCGCAGACAGTGAAAAATGGATAAAGAAATTGTGGTACTTACGTACAATGCAGTATCACTCAGCAATGAAATCTATGTCATCAGGCCCGTAGCAGCATAATGAGTAGATTCAGGTACGATGATTCTAACTGAAATAAGTCACACAGAAAAAGAAACATCATAAGATATCACTAATACACGGAATGTAAACTTGACTACACAGGAACTGAATTCCAAAACAGAACAGGGTCTCAAATTTAGAAAACCAACTTATGCTTGCTTAAGGGGAAAGGTGAGTTGGGGTGCTGCATAAAACCAGAGATTGAAATGAGCACAGATAAAGTTACTTAAGCCAAATATGGAATAGACAAGAGCTACTCCTTGCTCAACGAAATGGACTCAACACCGCATATTAAACGCCTAAGAATGTACCTGACTAGTAAGTATCTTAAAACCTATGGATTGCTATGTCTCCAAAAGAGAATCAAGCATGTGTACAGGGGCATAAACGCAGCAGTGATAGGATTGGGGAGGTTCGGTGAGCAAATGAAGACCCTTTGAAGTCATATTGCATGGTACCCATTCCACGGGTTTCAACTACCCAGGTTTTAGGTATTCTTCCTTCAGCTAAAACATGCATGTGGAACCCAGAGTATGATCAACCATGTGATCGGGAGACGTGTTCAAATATGTCTCAGTTTTCCTCCCCTGGTACTCGGGTGCAACATTCCAGACGCTTTACTAACACTCTCCCCACTTGGAGAGTCAGCGCCTTTAACCTCCTGTTTGGCACAGTTTGCAATTTCTGCGGAAGATGAACAGGAATAGCGAGAACCAATGAGAGACTAGCTGGAGGTGTCTGGACGGGCAAATTTAACTCTCATTTCCCACCAGGAAGAGGAAATAACCAAAGGCTCAGCGTGCCGTACCGGAACCAGATTAGGGCCTGAAGCCATCCTGCGGTGTTGCGGCCAGGTCACAAGAAAGCGAGTTGAAGAAAGGAGCTCAGGGGCACTGTAATTCACAAACCTGCAGAGTTATAAATGACAGCTATCGTCCAAAAATAGACTGAAGTAAGGCTGCCAAGAGGACTTGAAAGTGGGGCAGAATTGCAGGAAACCGATTTCAGGAGGTAGACTGGAATTGCATTGAAAGCATAGGAAAAGAGGCAGAACGTCCACAATGATGCACTTGGCCAAAAAGGGCGTATGCGTTTTTTCCTGAATATATTCAGGAAAAAACGCATACGCCCATTTTGGCCAACCAAGCAAGCTTGCAAAGGAAATCTGCACTACAATGAAGTCTCACTTCCCTCCGGTCAAAAGGGCCATCTGAAAAAAGTGTAAAATCCAGAAAGGCAGGACAGGCCATGGAGAACTGGGAGCCTTGTTATGCTGATGGGCGGGATGTAAATTGCCAACAACCACTCGGGAGAAGTGTATGGTGTTTCCTGAAACATCTAAAAAACAAAGCAACAGAACCTAGGGCACTTCCACTTATGGTCCTATAGCTTAGGGAAATTAAAATCAAAAAGACACAGCCACCCCAAAGTTTGGAACGGCTCTGTTTACAAGAACCTCGTTTACAGTACAAGTTCAACATCGTAGAAAGTGAAAAATGGATAAAGAAGTTGTGGTATTTACTTACAAAGCAATATCACTCAGCAATGAAATCTGTGTCATCAGGGCCTTAGCAGCACAATGAGTGGATTCAGGTATGATGATTCTAACTGAAGTAAGTCACACAGAAAAAGAAACATCATAAGATATCACTAATACACGGAATGTAAACTTGGCTACACAGGAAATGAATTACAGAACAGAATAGGGTCTCAAAGTTAGAAAACCAACTTATGCTTGTTTAAGGGGAAAGGTGAGTTGGGGTGCTGCATAAAACCAGAGATTGAAATGAGCACAGATAAAGTTCCTTAAGTCAAATATGGAATAGACAAGAGCTACTCCTTGCTCAACGAAATGGACTCAACATCGCATATTAAACGCCTAAGAATGTACCTGACTAGTAAGTATCTTAAAACCTATGGATTGCTATGTCTCCGAAAGAGAATCAAGCATGTGTACAGGGGCATAAACGCAGCAGTGATAGGATTGGAGAGGTTCGGTGAGCAAATGAAGACCCTTTGAAGTCATATTGCATGGTACCCATTCCACGGGTTTCAACTACCCAGGTTTAAGGTATTCTTCCTTCAGCTAAAACATGCATGTGGAACCTAGAGTATGATCAACCATGTGATCGGGAGACGTGTTCCAATATGTCTCAGTTTTCGTACCCTGGTACTCGGGTGCAACATTCCAGACGCTTACTAACACTCTCCCCACTTGGAGAGTCAGTCCCTTTAACCTCCTGTTTGGCCCAGTTTGCAATTTCTGCGGAAGATGAACAGGAATAGCGAGAATAAATGAGAGACTACCTGGAGGTGTCTGGATGGGCAAATTTAACTCTCATTTCCCACCAGGAAGAGGAATTAACCAAAGGCTCAGCAGCCGTGCCAGAACCAGATTAGGGCCTGAAGCCATCCTGCGGTGTTGCGGCCAGGTCACAAGAAAGCGAGTTGAAGAAAGGAGCTCAGGGGCACTGTATTTCACAAACCTGCAGAGTTATAAATGACAGCTATCGTCCAAAAATAGACTGAAGTAAGGCTGCCAAGAGGACTTGAAAGCGGGGCAGCATTGCAGGAAACCGATTTCAGGAGGTAGACTGGAATTGCATTGAAAGCATAGGAAAAGAGGCAGAACGTCCACAATGATGCACTTGGCCAAAAAGGGCGTATGCGTTTTTTCCTGAATATATTCAGGAAAAAACGCATACGCCCTTTTTGGCCAACCAAGCAAGCTTGCAAAGGAAATCTGCACTACAATGAAGTCTCACTTCCCCCCGGTCAAAAGGGCCATCTGAAAAAAGTGTAAAATCCAGAAAGACAGGACAGGCCATGGAGAACTGGGAGCCTCGTTATGCTGATGGGCGGGATGTAAATTGCCAACAACCACTCGGGAGAAGTGTATGGTGTTTCCTGAAACATCTAAAAAACAAAGCAACAGAGCCTAGGGCACTTCCACTTATGGTCCTATAGCTTAGGGAATTTAAAATCAAAAAGACACAGCCACCCCAAAGTTTGGGACGCCTCTCTTTACAAGAACCTCGTTTACAGTACAAGTTCAACATCGCAGAAAGTGAAAAATGGATAAAGAAGTTGTGGTATTTACTTACAAAGCAATATCACTCAGCAATGAAATCTATGTCATCAGGCCCTTAGCAGATCAATGAGTGGATTCAGGTATGATGATTCTAACTGAAGTAAGTCACACAGAAAAAGAAACATCATAAGATATCAGTAATACACGGAATGTAAACTTGGCTACACAGGAACTGAATTACAGAACAGAACAGGGTCTCAAATTTAGAAAACCAACTTATGCTTGCTTAAGGGTAAAGGTGAGTTGGGGTGCTGCATAAAACCAGAGATTGAAATGAGCACAGATAAAGTTCCTTAAGCCAAATATGGAATAGACAAGAGCTACTCCTTGCTCAACGAAATGGACTCAACACCGCATATTAAACGCCTAAGAATGTACCTAACTAGTAAGTATCTTAAAACCTATGGATTGCTATGTCTCCAAAACAGAATCAAGCATGTGTACAGGGGCATAAACGCAGCAGTGATAGGATTGGAGAGGTTCGGTGAGCAAATGAAGACCCTTTGAAATCATATTGCATGGTACTCATTCCACGGGTTTCAACTACCCAGGTTTTAGGTATTCTTCCTTCAGCTAAAACATGCATGTGGAACCCAGAGTATAATCAACCATGTGATCGGGAGACGTGTTCAAATATGTCTCAGTTTTCGTACCCTGGTACTCGGGTGCAACATTCCAGACGCTTTACTAACACTCTCCCGACCTGGAGAGTCAGTCCCTTAAACCTCCTGTTTGGCCCAGTTTGCAATTTCTGCGGAAGATGAACAGGAATAGCGAGAACCAATGAGAGACTAGCTGGAGGTGTCTGAACGGGCAAATTTAACTCTCATTTCCCACCAGGAAGAGGAATTAACCAAAGGCTCACCGTGCCGTGCCGGAACCAGATTAGGGCCTGAAGCCATCCTGCGGTGTTGCGGCCAGGTCACAATAAAGCGAGTTGAAGAAAGGAGCTCAGGGGCACTGTAATTCACAAACCTGCAGAGTTATAAATGACAGCTATCGTCCAAAAATAGACTGAAGTAAGGCTGCCAAGAGGACTTGAAAGCGGGGCAGAATTGCAGGATACCGATTTCAGGAGGTAGACTGGAATTGCATTGAAAGCATAGGAAAAGAGGCAGAACGTCCACAATGATGCACTTGGCCAAAAAGGGCGTATGCGTTTTTTCCTGAATATATTCAGGAAAAAACGCATACGCCCTTTTTGGCCAACCAAGCAAGCTTGCAAAGGAAATCTGCACTACAATGAAGTCTCAATTCTCCCTGGTCAAAAGGGCCATCTGAAAAATGTGTAAAATCCAGAAAGGCAGGACAGGCCATGGAGAACTGGGAGCCTTGTTATGCTGATGGGCGGGATGTAAATTGCCAACAACCACTCGGGAGAAGTGTATGGTGTTTCCTGAAACATCTAAAAAACAAAGCAAGAGAACCTAGGGCACTTCCACTTATGGTCCTATAGCTTAGGGAAATTAAAATCAAAAAGACACAGCCACCCCAAAGTTTGGAACGGCTCTGTTTACTAGAACCTCGTTTACAGTACAAGTTCAACATCGCAGAAAGTGAAAAATGGATAAAGAAGTTGTGGTATTTACTTACAAAGCAATATCACTCAGCAATGAAATCTGTGTCATCAGGCCCTTAGCAGCACAATGAGTGGATTCAGGTATGATGATTCTAACTGAAGTAAGTCACACAGAAAAAGAAACATCATAAGATATCAGTAATACACGGAATGTAAACTTGGCTACACAGGAACTGTATTACAGAACAGAACAGTGTCTCAAATTTAGAAAACCAACTTATGCTTGCTTGAGGGTAAAGGTGAGTTGGGGTGCTGCATAAAACCAGAGATTGAAATGAGCACAGATAAAGTTCCTTAAGTCAAATATGGAATAGACAAGAGCTACTCCTTGCTCAACGAAAAGGACTCAACACCGCATATTAAACGCCTAAGAATGTACCTGACTAGTAAGTATCGTAAAACCTATAGATTGCTATGTCTCCGAAAGGGAATCAAGCATGTGTACAGGGGCATAAACGCAGCAGTGATAGGATTGGAGAGGTTCGGTGAGCAAATGAAGACCCTTTGAAGTCATATTGCATGGTACCCATTACACGGGTCTCAACTCTCCAGGTTTAAGGTATTCTTCCTTCAGCTAAAACATGCATGTGGAACCCAAGTATGATCAACCATGTGAACGGGAGACGTGTTCAAATATGTCTCAGTTTTCCTCCCCTGGTACTCGGGTGCAACATTCCAGACGCTTTACTAACACTCTCCCCACTTGGAGAGTCAGCGCCTTTAACCTCCTGTTTGGCCCGGTTTGCAATTTCTGCGGAAGATGAACAGGAATAGCGAGAACCAATGAGAGGCTAGCTGGAGGTGTCTGGACGGGCAAATTTAACTCTCATTTCCCACCAGGAAGAGGAAATAACCAAAGGCTCAGCGTGCCGTACCGGAACCAGATTAGGGCCTGAAGCCATCCTGCGGTGTTGCGGCCAGCTCAAAAGAAAGCGAGTTGAAGAAAGGAGCTCAGGGGCACTGTAATTCACAAACCTGCAGAGTTATAAATGACAGCTATCGTCCAAAAATAGACTGAAGTAAGGCTGCCAAGAGGACTTGAAAGTGGGGCAGAATTGCAGGAAACCGATTTCAGGAGGTAGACTGGAATTGCATTGAAAGCATAGGAAAAGAGGCAGAACGTCCACAATGATGCACTTGGCCAAAAAGGGCGTATGCGTTTTTTCCTGAATATATTCAGGAAAAAATGCATACGCCCTTTTTGGCCAACCAAGCAAGCTTGCAAAGGAAATCTGCACTACAATGAAGTCTCACTTCCCCCCGGTCAAAAGGGCCATCTGAAAAAAGTGTAAAATCCAGAAAGGCAGGACAGGCCATGGAGAACTGGGAGCCTTGTTATGCTGATGGGCGGGATGTAAATTGCCAACAACCACTGGGGAGAAGTGTATGGTGTTTCCTGAAACATCTAAAAAACAAAGCAACAGAACCTAGGGCACTTCCACTTATGGTCCTATAGCTTAGGGAAATTAAAATCAAAAAGACACAGCCACCCCAAAGTTTGGAACGGCTCTGTTTACAAGAACCTCGTTTACAGTACAAGTTCAACATCGTAGAAAGTGAAAAATGGATAAAGAAGTTGTGGTATTTACTTACAAAGCAATATCACTCAGCAATGAAATCTGTGTCATCAGGCCCTTAGCAGCACAATGAGTGGATTCAGGTATGATGATTCTAACTGAAGTAAGACACACAGAAAAAGAAACATCATAAGATATCACTAATACACGGAATGTAAACTTGGCTACACAGGAAATGAATTACAGAACAGAATAGGGTCTCAAATTTAGAAAACCAACTTATGCTTGCTTAAGGGGAAAGGTGAGTTGGGGTGCTGCATAAAACCAGAGTTTGAAATGAGCACAGATAAAGTTCCTTAAGTCAAATATGGAATAGACAAGAGCTACTCCTTGCTCAACGAAATGGACTCAACATCGCATATTAAACGCCTAAGAATGTACCTGACTAGTAAGTATCTTAAAACCTATGGATTGCTATGTCTCCGAAAGAGAATCAAGCATGTGTACAGGGGCATAAACGCAGCAGTGATAGGATTGGAGAGGTTCGGTGAGCAAATGAAGACCCTTTGAAGTCATATTGCATGGTACCCATTCCACGGGTCTTAACTCTCCAGGTTTAAGGTATTCTTCCTTCAGCTAAAACATGCATGTGGAACCCAAGTATGATCAACCATGTGAACGGGAGACGTGTTCAAATATGTCTCAGTTTTCCTCCCCTGGTACTCGGGTGCAACATTCCAGACGCTTTACTAACACTCTCCCCACTTGGAGAGTCAGTCCCTTTAACCTCCTGTTTGGCCCAGTTTGCAATTTCTGCGGAAGATGGACAGGAATAGCGAGAACCAATGAGAGGCTAGCTGGAGGTGTCTGGACGGGCAAATTTAACTCTCATTTCCCACCAGGAAGAGGAATTAACCAAAGGCTCAGCATGCCGGGCCGGAACCAGATTAGGGCCAGAAGCCATCCTGCGGTGTTGCGGCCAGGTCACAAGAAAGCGAGGTGAAGAAAGGAGCTCAGGGGCACTGTAATTCACAAACCTGCAGAGTTATAAATGATAGCTATCGTCCAAAAATAGACTGAAGTAAGGCTGCCAAGAGGACTTGAAAGCGGGGCAGAATTGCAGGAAACCGATTTCAGGAGGTAGACTGGAATTGCATTGAAAGCATAGGAAAAGAGGCAGAACGTCCACAATGATGCACTTGGCCAAAAAGGGCGTATGCGTTTTTTCCTGAATATATTCAGGAAAAAACGCATACGCCCTTTTTGGCCAACCAAGCAAGCTTGCAAAGGAAATCTGCACTACAATGAAGTCTCACTTCCCCCCGGTCAAAAGGGCCATCTGAAAAAAGTGTAAAATCCAGAAAGGCAGGACAGGCCATGGAGAACTGGGAGCCTTGTTATGCTGATGGGCGGGATGTAAATTGCCAACAGACACTCGGGAGAAGTGTATGGTGTTTCCTGAAACATCTAAAAAACAAAGCAGCAGAACCTAGGGCACTTCCACTTATGGTCCTATAGCTTAGGGAAATTAAAATCAAAAAGACACAGCCACCCCAAAGTTTGGAACGGCTCTGTTTACAAGAACCTCGTTTACAGTACAAGTTCAACATCGCAGAAAGTGAAAAATGGATAAAGAACTTGTGGTACTTACGTACAATGCAGTATCACTCAGCAATGAAATCTATGTCATCAGGCCCGTAGCAGCATAATGAGTAGATTCAGGTACGATGATTCTAACTGAAATAAGTCACACAGAAAAAGAAACATCATAAGATATCAGTAATACACGGAATGTAAACTTGGCTACACAGGAACTGCATTCCAAAACAGAACAGGGTCTCAAATTTAGAAAACCAACTTATGCTTGCTTAAGGGGAAAGGTGAGTTGGGGTGCTGCATAAAACCAGAGATTGAAATGAGCACAGATAAAGTTCCTTAAGCCAAATATGGAATAGACAAGAGCTACTCCTTGCTCAATGAAATGGACTCAACACCGCATATTAAACGCCTAAGAATGTACCTGACTAGTAAGTATCTTAAAACCTATGGATTGCTATCTCTCCAAAAGAGAATCAAGGATGTGTACAGGGGCATAAACGCAGCAGTGATAGGATTGGAGAGGTTCGGTGAGCAAATGAAGACCCTTTGAAGTCATATTGCATGGTACCCATTCCACGAGTTTCACCTACCCAGGTTTTAGGTATTCTTCCTTCAGCTAAAACATGCATGTGGAACCCAGAGTATGATCAACCATGTGATCAGGAGACGTGTTCAAATATGTCTCAGTTTTCCTCCCCTGGTACTCGGGTGCAACATTCCAGACGCTTTACTAACACTCTCCCCACTTGGAGAGTCAGCGCCTTTAACCTCCTGTTTGGCCCAGTTTGCAATTTCTGCGGAAGATGAACAGGAATAGCGAGAACCAATGAGAGGCTAGCTGGAGGTGTCCGGACGGGCAAATTTAACTCTCATTTCCCACCAGGAAGAGGAAATAACCAAAGGCTCAGTGTGCTGTACCGGAACCAGATTAGGGCCTGAAGCCATCCTGCGGTGTTGTGGCCAGCTCTAAAGAAACCGAGTTGAAGAAAGGAGCGCAGGGGCACTGTAATTCACAAACCTGCAGAGTTATAAATGACAGCTATCGTCCAAAAATAGACTGAAGTAAGGCTGCCAAGAGGACTTGAAAGCGGGGCAGAATTGCAGGAAACCGATTTCAGGAGGTAGACTGGAATTGCATTGAAAGCATAGGAAAAGAGGCAGAACGTCCACAATGATGCACTTGGCCAAAAAGGGCGTATGCGTTTTTTCCTGAATATATTCAGGAAAAAACGCATACGCCCTTTTTGGCCAACCAAGCAAGCTTGCAAAGGAAATCTGCACTACAATGAAGTCTCACTTCCCCCCGGTCAAAAGGGCCATCTGAAAAAAGTGTAAAATCCAGAAAGGCAGGACAGGCCATGGAGAACTGGGAGCCTTGTTATGCTGATGGGCGGGATGTAAATTGCCAACAACCACTGGGGAGAAGTGTATGGTGTTTCCTGAAACATCTAAAAAACAAAGCAACAGAACCTATGGCACTTCCACCTATGGTCCTATAGCTTAGGGAAATTAAAATCAAAAACACACAGCCACCCCAAAGTTTGGAACGGCTCTGTTTACAAGAACCTCGTTTACAGTACAAGTTCAACATCGCAGAAAGTGAAAAATGGATAAAGAAGTTGTGGTATTTACTTACAAAGCAATATCACTCAGCAATGAAATCTGTGTCATCAGGCCCTTAGCAGCACAATGAGTGGATTCAGGTATGATGATTCTAACTGAAATAAGTCACACAGAAAAATAAACATCATAAGATATCAGTAATACACGGAATGTAAACTTGGCTACACAGGAACTGAATTACAGAACAGAACAGGGTCTCAAATTTAGAAAACCAACTTATGCTTGCTTAAGGGGAAAGTTGAGTTGGGGTGCTGCATAAAACCAGAGATTGAAATGAGCACAGATAAAGTTCCTTAAGCCAAATATGGAATAGACAAGAGCTACTCCTTGCTCAACGAAATGGACTCAACACCGCATATTAAACGCCTAAGAATGTACCTGACTAGTAAGTATCTTAAAACCTATAGATTGCTATGTCTCCGAAAGAGAATCAAGCATGTGTACAGGGGCATAAACGCAGCAGTGATAGGATTGGAGAGGTTCGGTGAGCAAATGAAGACCCTTTGAAGTCATATTGCATGGTACCCATTCCACGGGTTTCAACTACCCAGGTTTTAGGTATTCTTCCTTCAGCTAAAACATGCATGTGGAACCCAAGTATGATCAACCATGTGAACGGGAGACGTGTTCAAATATGTCTCAGTTTTCCTCCCCTGGTACTCGGGTGCAACATTCCAGACGCTTTACTAACACTCTCCCCACTTGGAGAGTCAGCGCCTTTAACTTCCTGTTTGGCCCAGTTTGCAATTTCTGCGGAAGATGAACAGGAATAGCGAGAACCAATGAGAGGCTAGCTGGAGGTGTCTGGATGGGCAAATTTAACTCTCATTTCCCACCAGGAAGAGGAAATAACCAAAGGCTCAGCGTGCCGTACCGGAACCAGATTAGGGCCTGAAGCCATCCTGCGGTGTTGCGGCCAGGTCACAAGAAAGCGAGTTGAAGAAAGGAGCTCAGGGGCACTGTAATTCACAAACCTGCAGAGTTATAAATGACAGCTATCGTCCAAAAATATACTGAAGTAAGGCTGCCAAGAGGACTTGAAAGCGGGGCAGAATTGCAGGAAACCGATTTCAGGAGGTAGACTGGAATTGCATTGAAAGCATAGGAAAAGAGGCAGAACGTCCACAATGATGCACTTGGCCAAAAAGGGCGTATGCGTTTTTTCCTGAATATATTCAGGAAAAAACGCATACGCCCTTTTTGGCCAACCAAGCAAGCTTGCAAAGGAAATCTGCACTACAATGAAGTCTCACTTCCCCCGGGTCAAAAGGGCCATCTGAAAAAAGTGTAAAATCCAGAAAGGCAGGACAGGCCATGGAGAACTGGGAGCCTTGTTATGCTGATGGGCGGGATGTAAATTGCCAACAGACACTCGGGAGAAGTGTATGGTGTTTCCTGAAACATCTAAAACACAAAGCAACAGAGCCTAGGGCACTGCCCCTTATGGTCCTATAGCTTAGGGAAATTAAAATAAAAAAGACACAGCCACCCCAAAGTTTGGGACGCCTCTGTTTACAAGAACCTCGTTTACAGTACAAGTTCAACATCGCAGAAAGTGAAAAATGGATAAAGAAGTTGTGGTATTTACTTACAAAGCAATATCACTCAGCAATGAAATCTATGTCATCAGGCCCTTAGCAGAACAATGAGTGGATTCAGGTATGATGATTCTAACTGAAATAAGTCACACAGAAAAAGAAACATCATAAGATATCAGTAATACACGGAATGTAAACTTGGCTACACAGGAACTGAATTAGAGAACAGAACAGGGTCTCAAATTTAGAAAACCAACTTATGCTTGCTTAAGGGTAAAGGTGAGTTGGGGTGCTGCATAAAACCAGAGATTGAAATGAGCACAGATAAAGTTCCTTAAGTCAAATATGGAATAGACAAGAGCTACTCCTTGCTCAACGAAATGGACTCAACACCCCATATTAAACGCCTAAGAATGTACCTGACTAGTAAGTATCGTAAAACCTATGGATTGCTATGTCTCCAAAAGAGAATCAAGCATGTGTACAGGGGCATAAACGCAGCAGTGATAGGATTGGAGAGGTTCGGTGAACAAATGAAGACCCTTTGAAGTCATATTGCATGGTACCCATTACACGGGTCTCAACTCTCCAGGTTTAAGGTATTCTTCCTTCAGCTAAAACATGCATGTGGAACCCAAGTATGATCAACCATGTGAACGGGAGACGTGTTCAAATATGTCTCAGTTTTCCTCCCCTGGTACTCGGGTGCAACATTCCAGACGTTTTACTAACACTCTCCCCACTTGGAGAGTCAGCGCCTTTAACCTCCTGTTTGGCCCAGTTTGCAATTTCTGCGGAAGATGAACAGGAATAGCGAGAACCAATGAGAGGCTAGCTGGAGGTGTCTGGATGAGCAAATTTAACTCTCATTTCCCACCAGGAAGAGGAAATAACCAAAGGCTCAGCGTGCCCTACCGGAACCAGATTAGGGCCTGAAGCCATCCTGCGGTGTTGCGGCCAGCTCAAAAGAAAGCGAGTTGAAGAAAGGAGCTCAGGGGCACTGTAATTCACAAACCTGCAGAGTTATAAATGACAGCTATCGTCCAAAAATATACTGAAGTAAGGCTGCCAAGAGGACTTGAAAGCGGGGCAGAATTGCAGGAAACCGATTTCAGGAGGTAGACTGGAATTGCATTGAAAGCATAGGAAAAGAGGCAGAACGTCCACAATGATGCACTTGGCCAAAAAGGGCATATGCGTTTTTTCCTGAATATATTCAGGAAAAACCGCATACGCCCTTTTTGGCCAACCAAGCAAGCTTGCAAAGGAAATCTGCACTACAATGAAGTCTCACTTCCCCCCGGTCAAAAGGGCCATCTGAAAAACGTGTAAAATCCAGAAAGGCAGGACAGGCCATGGAGAACTGGGAGCCTTGTTATGCTGATGGGCGGGATGTAAATTGCCAACAGACACTCGGGAGAAGTGTATGGTGTTTCCTGAAACATCTAAAAAACAAAGCAACAGAGCCTAGGGCACTGACACTTATGGTCCTATAGCTTAGGGAAATTAAAATCAAAAAGACACAGCCACCCCAAAGTTTGGAACGGCTCTGTTTACAGGAACCTCGTTAACAGTACAAGTTCAACATCGCAGAAAGTGAAAAATGGATAAAGAACTTGTGGTACTTACGTACAATGCAGTATCACTCAGCAATGAAATCTATGTCATCAGGCCCGTAGCAGCATAATGAGTAGATTCAGGTACGATGATTCTAACTGAAATAATTCACACAGAAAAAGAAACATCATAAGATATCACTAATACACGGAATGTAAACTTGGCTACACAGGAACTGAATTCCAAAACAGAACAGGTTCTCAAATTTAGAAAACCAACTTATGCTTGCTTAAGGGGAAAGGTGAGTTGGGTTGCTACATAAAACCAGAGATTGAAATGAGCACAGATAAAGTTCCTTAAGCCAAATATGGAATAGACAAGAGCTACTCCTTGCTCAACGAAATGGAGTCAACACCGCATATTAAACGCCTAAGAATGTATGTGACTAGTAAGTATCTTAAAACCTATGGATTGCTATGTCTCCGAAAGAGAATCAAGCATGTGTACAGGGGCATAAACGCAGCAGTGATAGGATTGGAGAGGTTCGGTGAGCAAATGAAGACCCTTTGAAGTCATATTGCATGGTACCCATTCCACGGGTTTCAACTACCCAGGTTTTAGGTATTCTTCCTTCAGCTAAAACATGCATGTGGAACCCAGAGTATGATCAACCATGTGATCGGGAGACGTGTTCAAATATGTCTCAGGTTTCCTCCCCTGGTACTCGGGTGCAACATTCCAGACGCTTTACTAACACTCTCCCCACTTGGAGAGTCAGTGCCTTTAACCTCCTGTTTGGCACAGTTTGCAATTTCTGCGGAAGATGAACAGGAATAGTGAGAACCAATGAGAGGCTAGCTGGAGGTGTCTGGACGGGCAAATTTAACTCTCATTTCCCAACAGGAAGAGGAAATAACCAAAGGCTCAGCGTGCCGTACCGGAACCAGATTAGGGCCTGAAGTCATCCTGCGGTGTTGCGGCCAGCTCAAAAGAAACCGAGTTGAAGAAAGGAGCGCAGGGGCACTGTAATTCACAAACCTGCAGAGTTATAAATGACAGCTATCGTCCAAAAATAGACTGAAGTAAGGCTGCCAAGAGGACTTGAAAGCGGGTCAGAATTGCAGGAAACCGATTTCAGGAGGTAGACTGGAATTGCATTGAAAGCATAGGAAAAGAGGCAGAACGTCCACAATGATGCACTTGGCCAAAAAGGGCATATGCGTTTTTTCCTGAATATATTCAGGAAAAAACGCATATGCCCTTTTTGGCCAACCAAGCAAGCTTGCAAAGGAAATCTGCACTACAATGAAGTCTCACTTCCCCCCGGTCAAAAGGGCCATCTGAAAAAAGTGTAAAATCCAGAAAGGCAGGACAGGCCATGGAGAACTGGGAGCCTTGTTATGCTGATGGGCGGGATGTAAATTGCCAACAACCACTCGGGAGAAGTGTATGGTGTTTCCTGAAACATCTAAAAAACAAAGCAACAGAACCTAGGGCACTTCCACTTATGGTCCTATAGCTTAGGGAAATTAAAATCAAAAAGACACAGCCACCCCAAAGTTTGGAACGGCTCTGTTTACAAGAACCTCGTTTACAGTACAAGTTCAACATCGCAGAAAGTGAAAAATGGAGAAAGAAGTTGTGGTATTTACTTACAAAGCAATATCACTCAGCAATGAAATCTGTGTCATCAGGCCCTTAGCAGCACAATGAGTGGATTCAGGTATGATGATTCTAACTGAAATAAGTCACACAGAAAAAGAAACATCATAAGATATCAGTAATACACGGAATGTAAACTTGGCTACACAGGAACTGAATTACAGAACAGAACAGGGTCTCAAATTTAGAAAACCAACTTATTCTTGCTTAAGGGTAAAGGTGAGTTGGGGTGCTGCATAAAACCAGAGATTGAAATGAGCACAGATAAAGTTCCTTAAGCCAAATATGGAATAGACAAGAGCTACTCCTTGCTCAACGAAATGGACTCAACACCGCATATTAAACGCCTAAGAATGTACCTGACTAGTAAGTATCTTAAAACCTATGGATTGCTATGTCTCCGAAAGAGAATCAAGCATGTGTACAGGGGCATAAACGCAGCAGTGATAGGATTGGAGAGGTTCGGTGAGCAAATGAAGACCCTTTGAAGTCATATTGCATGGTACCCATTCCAGGGGTTTCAACTACCCAGGTTTAAGGTATTCTTCCTTCAGCTAAAACATGCATGTGGAACCCAACTATGATCAACCATGTGAACGGGAGACGTGTTCAAATATGTCTCAGTTTTCCTCCCCTGGTACTCGGGTGCAACATTCCAGACGCTTTACTAACACTCTCCCCACTTGGAGAGTCAGCGCCTTTAACCTCCTGTTTGGCCCAGTTTGCAATTTCTGCGGAAGATGAACAGGAATAGCGAGAACCAATGAGAGGCTAGCTGGAGGTGTCTGGACGGGCAAATTTAACTCTCATTTCCCACCAGGAAGAGGAAATAACCAAAGGCTCAGCATGCCGTTCCGGAACCAGATTAGGGCCTGAAGCCATCCTGCGGTGTTGCGGCCAGGTCACAAGAAAGCGAGTTGAAGAAAGGAGCTCAGGGGCACTGTAATTCACAAACCTGCAGAGTTATAAATGACAGCTATCGTCCAAAAATAGACTGAAGTAAGGCTGCCAAGAGGACTTGAAAGCGGGGCAGAATTGCAGGAAACCGATTTCAGGAGGTAGACTGGAATTGCATTGAAAGCATAGGAAAAGAGGCAGAACGTCCACAATGATGCACTTGGCCAAAAAGGGCGTATGCGTTTTTTCCTGAATATATTCAGGAAAAAACGCATACGCCCTTTTTGGCCAACCAAGCAAGCTTGCAAAGGAAATCTGCACTACAATGAAGTCTCACTTCCCCCCGGTCAAAAGGGCCATCTGAAAAAAGTGTAAAATCCAGAAAGGCAGGACAGGCCATGGAGAACTGGGAGCCTTGTTATGCTGATGGGCGGGATGTAAATTGCCAAAAACCACTCCGGAGAAGTGTATGGTGTTTCCTGAAACATCTAAAAAACAAAGGAACAGAGCCTAGGGCACTTCCACTTATGGTCCTATAGCTTAGGGAAATTAAAATCAAAAAGACACAGCCACCCCAAAGTTTGGAACGCCTCTGTTTACAAGAACCTCGTTTACTGTACTAGTTCAATATCACAGAAAGTGAAAAATGGATAAAGAACTTGTGGTACTTACGTACAATGCAGTATCACTCAGCAATGAAATCTATGTCATCAGGCCCGTAGCAGCATAATGAGTGGATTCAGGTAGGATGATTCTAACTGAAATAAGTCACACAGAAAAAGAAACATCATAAGATATCACTAATACAAGGAATTAAACTTGGCTACACAGGAACTGCATTCCAAAACAGAACAGGGTCTCAAATTTAGAAAACCAACTTATGCTTGCTTAAGGGGAAAGGTGAGTTGGGGTGCTGCATAAAACCAGAGATTGAAATGAGCACAGATAAAGTTCCTTAAGTCAAATATGGAATAGACAAGAGCTACTCCTTGCTCAACGAAATGGACTCAACACCCCATATTAAACGCCTAAGAATGTACCTGACTAGTAAGTATCGTAAAACCTATGGATTGCTATGTCTCCAAAAGAGAATCAAGCATGTGTACAGGGGCATAAACGCAGCAGTGATAGGATTGGAGAGGTTCGGTGAACAAATGAAGACCCTTTGAAGTCATATTGCATGGTACCCATTACACGGGTCTCAACTCTCCAGGTTTAAGGTATTCTTCCTTCAGCTAAAACATGCATGTGGAACCCAAGTATGATCAACCATGTGAACGGGAGACGTGTTCAAATATGTCTCAGTTTTCCTCCCCTGGTACTCGGGTGCAACATTCCAGACGTTTTACTAACACTCTCCCCACTTGGAGAGTCAGCGCCTTTAACCTCCTGTTTGGCCCAGTTTGCAATTTCTGCGGAAGATGAACAGGAATAGCGAGAACCAATGAGAGGCTAGCTGGAGGTGTCTGGATGAGCAAATTTAACTCTCATTTCCCACCAGGAAGAGGAAATAACCAAAGGCTCAGCGTGCCGTACCGGAACCAGATTAGGGCCTGAAGCCATCCTGCGGTGTTGCGGCCAGCTCAAAAGAAAGCGAGTTGAAGAAAGGAGCTCAGGGGCACTGTAATTCACAAACCTGCAGAGTTATAAATGACAGCTATCGTCCAAAAATATACTGAAGTAAGGCTGACAAGAGGACTTGAAAGCGGGGCAGAATTGCAGGAAACCGATTTCAGGAGGTAGACTGGAATTGCATTGAAAGCATAGGAAAAGAGGCAGAACGTCCACAATGATGCACTTGGCCAAAAAGGGCGTATGCGTTTTTTCCTGAATATATTCAGGAAAAACCGCATACGCCCTTTTTGGCCAACCAAGCAAGCTTGCAAAGGAAATCTGCACTACAATGAAGTCTCACTTCCCCCCGGTCAAAAGGGCCATCTGAAAAACGTGTAAAATCCAGAAAGGCAGGACAGGCCATGGAGAACTGGGAGCCTTGTTATGCTGATGGGCGGGATGTAAATTGCCAACAGACACTCGGGAGAAGTGTATGGTGTTTCCTGAAACATCTAAAAAACAAAGCAACAGAGCCTAGGGCACTGCCACTTATGGTCCTATAGCTTAGGGAAATTAAAATCAAAAAGACACAGCCACCCCAAAGTTTGGAACGGCTCTGTTTACAGGAACCTCGTTAACAGTACAAGTTCAACATCGCAGAAAGTGAAAAATGGATAAAGAACTTGTGGTACTTACGTACAATGCAGTATCACTCAGCAATGAAATCTATGTCATCAGGCCCGTAGCAGCATAATGAGTAGATTCAGGTACGATGATTCTAACTGAAATAATTCACACAGAAAAAGAAACATCATAAGATATCAGTAATACACGGAATGTAAACTTGGCTACACAGGAACTGAATTACAGAACAGAACAGGGTCTCAAATTTAGAAAACCAACTTATTCTTGCTTAAGGGTAAAGGTGAGTTGGGGTGCTGCATAAAACCAGAGATTGAAATGAGCACAGATAAAGTTCCTTAAGCCAAATATGGAATAGACAAGAGCTACTCCTTGCTCAACGAAATGGACTCAACACCGCATATTAAACGCCTAAGAATGTACCTGACTAGTAAGTATCTTAAAACCTATGGATTGCTATGTCTCCGAAAGAGAATCAAGCATGTGTACAGGGGCATAAACGCAGCAGTGATAGGATTGGAGAGGTTCGGTGAGCAAATGAAGACCCTTTGAAGTCATATTGCATGGTACCCATTCCAGGGGTTTCAACTACCCAGGTTTAAGGTATTCTTCCTTCAGCTAAAACATGCATGTGGAACCCAACTATGATCAACCATGTGAACGGGAGACGTGTTCAAATATGTCTCAGTTTTCCTCCCCTGGTACTCGGGTGCAACATTCCAGACGCTTTACTAACACTCTCCCCACTTGGAGAGTCAGCGCCTTTAACCTCCTGTTTGGCCCAGTTTGCAATTTCTGCGGAAGATGAACAGGAATAGCGAGAACCAATGAGAGGCTAGCTGGAGGTGTCTGGACGGGCAAATTTAACTCTTATTTCCCACCAGGAAGAGGAAATAACCAAAGGCTCAGCGTGCCGTTCCGGAACCAGATTAGGGCCTGAAGCCATCCTGCGGTGTTGCGGCCAGGTCACAAGAAAGCGAGTTGAAGAAAGGAGCTCAGGGGCACTGTAATTCACAAACCTGCAGAGTTATAAATGACAGCTATCGTCCAAAAATAGACTGAAGTAAGGCTGCCAAGAGGACTTGAAAGCGGGGCAGAATTGCAGGAAACCGATTTCAGGAGGTAGACTGGAATTGCATTGAAAGCATAGGAAAAGAGGCAGAACGTCCACAATGATGCACTTGGCCAAAAAGGGCGTATGCGTTTTTTCCTGAATATATTCAGGAAAAAACGCATACGCCCTTTTTGGCCAACCAAGCAAGCTTGCAAAGGAAATCTGCACTACAATGAAGTCTCACTTCCCCCCGGTCAAAAGGGCCATCTGAAAAAAGTGTAAAATCCAGAAAGGCAGGACAGGCCATGGAGAACTGGGAGCCTTGTTATGCTGATGGGCGGTATGTAAATTGCCAAAAACCACTCCGGAGAAGTGTATGGTGTTTCCTGAAACATCTAAAAAACAAAGGAACAGAGCCTAGGGCACTTCCACTTATGGTCCTATAGCTTAGGGAAATTAAAATCAAAAAGACACAGCCACCCCAAAGTTTGGAACGCCTCTGTTTACAAGAACCTCGTTTACTGTACTAGTTCAATATCACAGAAAGTGAAAAATGGATAAAGAACTTGTGGTACTTACGTACAATGCAGTATCACTCAGCAATGAAATCTATGTCATCAGGCCCGTAGCAGCATAATGAGTGGATTCAGGTAGGATGATTCTAACTGAAATAAGTCACACAGAAAAAGAAACATCATAAGATATCACTAATACACGGAATTAAACTTGGCTACACAGGAACTGCATTCCAAAACAGAACAGGGTCTCAAATTTAGAAAACCAACTTATGCTTGCTTAAGGGGAAAGGTGAGTTGGGGTGCTGCATAAAACCAGAGATTGAAATGAGCACAGATAAAGTTCCTTAAGCCAAATATGGAATAGAGAAGAGCTACTCGTTGCTCAACGAAATGGACTCAACACCGCATATTAAACGCCTAAGAATGTACCTGACTAGTAAGTATCTTAAAACCTATGGATTGCTATGTCTCCGAAAGAGAATCAAGCATGTGTACAGGGGCATAAACGCAGCAGTGATAGGATTGGAGAGGTTCGGTGAGCAAATGAAGACCCTTTGAAGTCATATTGCATGGTACCCATTCCACAGGTTTCAACTACCCAGGTTTAAGGTATTCTTCCTTCAGCTATAACATGCATGTGGAACCTAGAGTATGATCAACCATTTGAACGGGAGACGTGTTCAAATATGTCTCAGTTTTCCTCCCCTGGTACTCGGGTGCAACATTCCAGACGCTTTACTAACACTCTCCCCACTTGGAGAGTCAGTCCCTTTAACCTCCTGTTTGGCCCAGTTTGCAATTTCTGCGGAAGATGAACAGGAATAGCGAGAACCAATGAGAGGCTAGCTGGAGGTGTCTGGACGGGTAAATTTAACTCTCATTTCCCACCAGGAAGAGGAATTAACCAAAGGCTCAGCGTGCCGTACCGGAGCCAGATTAGGGCCTGAAGCCATCCTGCGGTGTTGCGGCCAGCTCAAAAGAAAGCGAGTTGAAGAAAGGAGCTCAGGGGCACTGTAATTCACAAACCTGCAGAGTTATAAATGACAGCTATCGTCCAAAAATAGACTGAAGTAAGGCTGCCAAGAGGACTTGAAAGCGGGGCAGAATTGCAGGAAACCGATTTCAGGAGGTAGACTGGAATTGCATTGAAAGCATAGGAAAAGAGGCAGAACGTCCACAATGATGCACTTGGCCAAAAAGGGCGTATGCGGTTTTTCCTGAATATAATCAGGAAAAAACGCATACGCCCTTTTTGGCCAACCCAGCAAGCTTGCAAAGGAAATCTGCACTACAATGAAGTCTCACTTCCCCCTGGTCAAAAGGGCCATCTGAAAAAAGTGTAAAATCCAGAAAGGCAGGACAGGCCATGGAGAACTGGGAGCCTTGTTATGCTGATGGGCGGGATGTAAATTGCCAACAGACACTAGGGAGAAGTGTATGGTGTTTCCTGAAACATCTAAAAAACAAAGCAACAGAGCCTAGGGCACTTCCACTTATGGTCCTATAGCTTAGGGAAATTAAAATCAAAAAGACACAGCCACCCCAAAGTTTGGAACGGCTCTGTTTACAAGAACCTCGTTTACAGTACAAGTTCAACATCGCAGAAAGTGAAAAATGGATAAAGAAGTTGTGGTATTCACTTACAAAGCAATATCACTCAGCAATGAAATCTATGTCATCAGGCCCTTAGCAGAACAATGAGTGGATTCAGGTATGATGATTCTAACTGAAATAAGTCACACAGAAAAAGAAACATCATAAGATATCAGTAATACACGGAATGGAAACTTGGCTACACAGGAACTGAATTACAGAACAGAACAGGGTCTCAAATTTAGAAAACCAACTTATGCTTGCTTAAGTGTAAAGGTGAGGTGAGGTGCTGCATAAAACCAGAGATTGAAATGAGCACAGATAAAGTTCCTTAAGTCAAATATGGAATAGACAAGAGCTACTCCTTGCTCAACGAAATGGACTCAACACCGCATATTAAACGCCTAAGAATGTACCTGACTAGTAAGTATCTTAAAACCTATGGATTGCTATGTCTCCAAAAGAGAATCAAGCATGTGTACAGGGGCATAAACGCAGCAGTGATAGGATTGGAGAGGTTCGGTGAGCAAATGAAGACCCTTTGAAGTCATATTGCATGGTACCCATTACACGGGTCTCAACTCTCCAGGTTTAAGGTATTCTTCCTTCAGCTAAAACATGCATGTGGAACCCAAGTATGATCAACCATGTGAACGGGAGACGTGTTCAAATATGTCTCAGTTTTCCTCCCCTGGTACTCGGGTGCAACATTCCAGACGCTTTACTAACACTCTCCCCACTTGGAGAGTCAGCGCCTTTAACCTCCTGTTAGGCCCAGTTTGCAATTTCTGCAGAAGATGAACAGGAATAGCGAGAACCAATGAGAGGCTAGCTGGAGGTGTCTGGACGGGCAAATTTAACTCTCATTTCCCACCAGGAAGAGGAAATAACCAAAGGCTCAGCGTGCCGTACCGGAACCAGATTAGGGCCTGAAGCCATCCTGCGGTGTTGCGGCCAGCTCAAAAGAAAGCGAGTTGAAGAAAGGAGCTCAGGGGCACTGTAATTCACAAACCTGCAGAGTTATAAATGACAGCTATCGTCCAAAAATAGACTGAAGTAAGGCTGCCAAGAGGACTTGAAAGCGGGGCAGAATTGCAGGAAACCGATTTCAGGAGGTAGACTGGAATTGCATTGAAAGCATAGGAAAAGAGGCAGAACGTCCACAATGATGCACTTGGCCAAAAAGGGCGTATGCGTTTTTTCCTGAATATATTCAGGAAAAAACGCATACGCCCTTTTTGGCCAACCAAGCAAGCTTGAAAAGGAAATCTGCACTACAATGAAGTCTCACTTCCCCCCGGTCAAAAGGGCCATCTGAAAAAAGTGTAAAATCCAGAAAGGCAGGACAGGCCATGGAGAACTGGGAGCCTTGTTATGCTGATGGGCGGGATGTAAATTGCCAACAACCACTCGGGAGAAGTGTATGGTGTTTCCTGAAACATCTAAAAAACAAAGCAACAGAGCCTAGGGCACTTCCACTTATGGTCCTATAGCTTAGGGAATTCAAAATCAAAAAGACACAGCCACCCCAAAGTTTGGAACGGCTCTGTTTCCAAGAACCTCGTTTACAGTACAAGTTCAACATCGCAGAAAGTGAAAAATGGATAAAGAAGTTGTGGTATTTACTTACAAAGCAATATCACTCAGCAATGAAATCTGTGTCATCAGGCCCTTAGCAGCACAATGAGTGGATTCAGGTATGATGATTCTAACTGAAATAAGTCACACAGAAAAAGAAACATCATAAGATATCAGTAATACACGGAATGGAAACTTGGCTACACAGGAACTGAATTACAGAACAGAACAGGGTCTCAAATTTCGAAAACCAACTTATGCTTGCTTAAGGGGAAAGGTGAGTTGGGGTGCTGCATAAAACCAGAGATTGAAATGAGCACAGATAAAGTTCCTTAAGCCAAATATGGAATAGACAAGAGCTACTCCTTGCTCAACGAAATGGACTCAACACCGCATATTAAACGCCTAAGAATGTACCTGACTAGTAAGTATCTTAAAACCTATGGATTGCTATGTGTCCGAAAGAGAATCAAGCATGTGTACAGGGGCATAAACGCAGCAGTGATAGGATTGGAGAGGTTCGGTGAGCAAATGAAGACCCTTTGAAGTCATATTGCATGGTACCCATTCCACGGGTTTCAACTACCCAGGTTTTAGGTATTCTTCCTTCAGCTAAAACATGCATGTGGAACCCAAGTATGATCAACCATGTGAACGGGAGACGTGTTCAAATATGTCTCAGTTTTCCTCCCCTGGTACTCGGGTGCAACATTCCAGACGCTTTACTAACACTCTCCCCACTTGGAGAGTCAGCGCCTTTAACCTCCTGTTTGGCCCAGTTTGCAATTTCTGCGGAAGATGAACAGGAATAGCGAGAACCAATGAGAGGCTAGCTGGAGGTGTCTGGACGGGCAAATTTAACTCTCATTTCCCACCAGGAAGAGGAAATAACCAAAGGCTCAGCGTGCCGTGCCGGAACAAGATTAGGGCCTGAAGCCATCCTGCGGTGTTGCGGCCAGCTCAAAAGAAAGCGAGTTGAAGAAAGGAGCTCAGGGGCACTGTAATTCACAAACCTGCAGAGTTATAAATGACAGCTATCGTCCAAAAATAGACTGAAGTAAGGCTGCCAAGAGGACTTGAAAGCGGGTCAGAATTGCAGGAAACCGATTTCAGGAGGTAGACTGGAATTGCATTGAAAGCATAGGAAAAGAGGCAGAACGTCCACAATGATGCACTTGGCCAAAAAGGGCGTATGCGTTTTTTACTGAATATATTCAGGAAAAAACGCATACGCCCTTTTGGCCAACGAAGCAAGCTTGCAAAGGAAATCTGCACTACAATGAAGTCTCACTTCCCCCCGGTCAAAAGGGCCATCTGAAAAAAGTGTAAAATCCAGAAAGGCAGGACAGGCCATGGAGAACTGGGAGTCTTGTTATGCTGATGGGCGGGATGTAAATTGCCAACAACCACTCGGGAGAAGTGTATGGTGTTTCCTGAAACATCTAAAAAACAAAGCAACAGAACCTAGGGCACTTCCACTTATGGTCCTATAGCTTAGGGAAATTAAAATCAAAAAGACACAGCCACCCCAAAGTTTGGAACGGCTCTGTTTACAAGAACCTCGTTTACAGTACAAGTTCAACATCGCAGAAAGTGAAAAATGGATAAAGTTGTGGTATTTACTTACAAAGCAATATCACTCAGCAATGAAATCTGTGTCATCAGGCCCTTAGCAGGACAATGAGTGGATTCAGGTATGATGATTCTAACTGAAATAAGTCACACAGAAAAAGAAACATCATAAGATATCAGTAATACACGGAATGGAAACTTGGCTACACAGGAACTGAATTACAGAACAGAACAGGGTCTCAAATTTCGAAAACCAACTTATGCTTGCTTAAGGGGAAAGGTGAGTTGGGGTGCTGCATAAAACCAGAGATTGAAATGAGCACAGATAAAGTTCCTTAAGCCAAATATGGAATAGACAAGAGCTACTCCTTGCTCAACGAAATGGACTCAACACCGCATATTAAACGCCTAAGAATGTACCTGACTAGTAAGTATCTTAAAACCTATGGATTGCTATGTCTCCGAAAGAGAATCAAGCATGTGTACAGGGGCATAAACGCAGCAGTGATAGGATTGGAGAGGTTCGGTGAGCAAATGAAAACCCTTTGAAGTCATATTGCATGGTACCCATTCCACGGGTTTCAACTACCCAGGTTTTAGGTATTCTTCCTTCAGCTAAAACATGCATGTGGAACCCAAGTATGATCAACCATGTGAACGGGAGACGTGTTCAAATATGTCTCAGTTTTCCTCCCCTGGTACTCGGGTGCAACATTCCAGACGCTTTACTAACACTCTCCCCACTTGGAGAGTCAGCGCCTTTAACCTCCTGTTTGGCCCAGTTTGCAATTTCTGCGGAAGATGAACAGGAATAGCGAGAACCAATGAGAGGCTAGCTGGAGGTGTCTGGACGGGCAAATTTAACTCTCATTTCCCACCAGGAAGAGGAAATAACCAAAGGCTCAGTGTGCCATGCCGGAACCAGATTAGGGCCTGAAGCCATCCTGCGGTGTTGCGGCCAGCTCACAAGAAAGCGAGTTGAAGAAAGGAGCTCAGGGGCACTGTAATTCACAAACCTGCAGAGTTATAAATGACAGCTATCGTCCAAAAATAGACTGAAGTAAGGCTGCCAAGAGGACTTGAAAGCGTTGCAGAATTGCAGGAAACCGATTTCAGGAGGTAGACAGGAATTGCATTGAAAGCATAGGAAAAGAGGCAGAACGTCCACAATGATGCACTTGGCCAAAAAGGGCGTATGCGTTTTTTCCTGAATATATTCAGGAAAAAACGCATACGCCCTTTTGGCCAACCAAGCAAGCTTGCAAAGGAAATCTGCACTACAATGAAGTCTCACTTCCCCCTGGTCAAAAGGGCCATCTGAAAAAAGTGTAAAATCCAGAAAGGCAGGACAGGCCATGGAGAACTGGGAGCCTTGTTATGCTGATGGGCGGGATGTAAATTGCCAACAACCACTCGGGAGAAGTGTATGGTGTTTCCTGAAACATCTAAAAAACAAAGCAACAGAACCTAGGGCACTTCCACTTATGGTCCTATAGCTTAGGGAATTTAAAATCAAAAAGACACAGCCACCCCAAAGTTTGGAACGGCTCTGTTTACAAGAACCTCGTTTACAGTACAAGTTCAACATCGCAGAAAGTGAAAAATGGAGAAAGAAGTTGTGGTATTTACTTACAAAGCAATATCACTCAGCAATGAAATCTGTGTCATCAGGCCCTTAGCAGCACAATGAGTGGATTCAGGTATGATGATTCTAACTGAAATAAGTCACACAGAAAAAGAAACATCATAAGATATCAGTAATACACGGAATGGAAACTTGGCTACACAGGAACTGAATTACAGAACAGAACAGGGTCTCAAATTTCGAAAACCAACTTATGCTTGCTTAAGGGGAAAGGTGAGTTGGGGTGCTGCATAAAACCAGAGATTGAAATGAGCACAGATAAAGTTCCTTAAGCCAAATATGGAATAGACAAGAGCTACTCCTTGCTCAACGAAATGGACTCAACACTGCATATTAAACGCCTAAGAATGTACCTGACTAGTAAGTATCTTAAAACCTATGGATTGCTATGTGTCCGAAAGAGAATCAAGCATGTGTACAGGGGCATAAACGCAGCAGTGATAGGATTGGAGAGGTTCGGTGAGCAAATGAAGACCCTTTGAAGTCATATTGCATGGTACCCATTCCACGGGTTTCAACTACCCAGGTTTTAGGTATTCTTCCTTCAGCTAAAACACGCATGTGGAACCCAAGTATGATCAACCATGTGAACGGGAGACGTGTTCAAATATGTCTCAGTTTTCCTCCCCTGGTACTCGGGTGCAACATTCCAGACGCTTTACTAACACTCTCCCCACTTGGAGAGTCAGCGCCTTTAACCTCCTGTTTGGCCCAGTTTGCAAATTCTGCGGAAGATGAACAGGAATAGCGAGAACCAATGAGAGGCTAGCTGGAGGTGTCTGGACGGGCAAATTTAACTCTCATTTCCCACCAGGAAGAGGAAATAACCAAAGGCTCAGCATGCCGTGCCGGAACCAGATTAGGGCCTGAAGCCATCCTGCGGTGTTGCGGCCAGCTCAAAAGAAAGCGAGTTGAAGAAAGGAGCTCAGGGGCACTGTAATTCACAAACCTGCAGAGTTATAAATGACAGCTATCGTCCAAAAATAGACTGAAGTAAGGCTGCCAAGAGGACTTGAAAGCGGGGCAGAATTGCAGGAAACCGATTTCAGGAGGTAGACTGGAATTGCATTGAAAGCATAGGAAAAGAGGCAGAACGTCCACAATGATGCACTTGGCCAAAAAGGGCGTATGCGTTTTTTCCTGAATATATTCAGGAAAAAACGCATACGCCCTTTTGGCCAACCAAGCAAGCTTGCAAAGGAAATCTGCACTACAATGAAGTCTCACTTCCCCCCGGTCAAAAGGGCCATCTGAAAAAAGTGTAAAATCCAGAAAGGCAGGACAGGCCATGGAGAACTGGGAGCCTTGTTATGCTGATGGGCGGGATGTAAATTGCCAACAACCACTCGGGAGAAGTGTATGGTGTTTCCTGAAACATCTAAAAAACAAAGCAACAGAACCTAGGGCACTTCCACTTATGGTCCTATAGCTTAGGGAAATTAAAATCAAAAAGACACAGCCACCCCAAAGTTTGGAACGGCTCTGTTTACAAGAACCTCGTTTACAGTACAAGTTCAACATCGCAGAAAGTGAAAAATGGAGAAAGAAGTTGTGGTATTTACTTACAAAGCAATATCACTCAGCAATGAAATCTGTGTCATCAGGCCCTTAGCAGCACAATGAGTGGATTCAGGTATGATGATTCTAACTGAAATAAGTCACACAGAAAAAGAAACATCATAAGATATCAGTAATACACGGAATGTAAACTTGGCTACACAGGAACTGAATTACAGAACAGAACAGGGTCTCAAATTTAGAAAACCAACTTATGCTTGCTTAAGGGGAAAGGTGAGTTGGGGTGCTGCATAAAACCAGAGATTGAAATGAGCACAGATAAAGTTCCTTAAGCCAAATATGGAATAGACAAGAGCTACTCCTTGCTCAACGAAATGGACTCAACACCGCATATTAAACGCCTAAGAATGTACCTGACTAGTAAGTATCTTAAAACCTATGGATTGCTATGTCTCCGAAAGAGAATCAAGCATGTGTACAGGGGCATAAACGCAGCAGTGATAGGATTGGAGAGGTTCGGTGAGCAAATGAAGACCCTTTGAAGTCGTATTGCATGGTACCCATTCCACGGGTTTCAACTACCCAGGTTTTAGGTATTCTTCCTTCAGCTAAAACATGCATGTGGAACCCAAGTATGATCAACCATGTGAACGGGAGACGTGTTCAAATATGTCTCAGTTTTCCTCCCCTGGTACTCGGGTGCAACATTCCAGACGCTTTACTAACACTCTCCCCACTTGGAGAGTCAGCGCCTTTAACCTCCTGTTTGGCCCAGTTTGCAATTTCTGCGGAAGATGAACAGGAATAGCGAGAACCAATGAGAGACTAGCTGGAGGTGTCTGGACGGGCAAATTTAACTCTCATTTCCCACCAGGAAGAGGAATTAACCAAAGGCTCAGCGTGCCGTGCCGGAACCAGATTAGGGCCTGAAGCCATCCTGCGGTGTTGCGGCCAGCTCACAAGAAAGCGAGTTGAAGAAAGGAGCTCAGGGGCACTGTAATTCACAAGCCTGCAGAGTTATAAATGACAGCTATCGTCCAAAAATAGACTGAAGTAAGGCTGCCAAGAGGACTTGAAAGCGGGGCAGAATTGCAGGAAACCGATTTCAGGAGGTAGACTGGAATTGCATTGAAAGCATAGGAAAAGAGGCAGAACGTCCACAATGATGCACTTGGCCAAAAAGGGCGTATGCGTTTTTTCCTGAATATATTCAGGAAAAAACGCATACGCCCTTTTTGGCCAACCAAGCAAGCTTGCAAAGGAAATCTGCACTACAATGAAGTCTCACTTCCCCCCGGTCAAAAGGGCCATCTGAAAAAAGTGTAAAATCCAGAAAGGCAGGACAGGCCATGGAGAACTGGGAGCCTTGTTATGCTGATGGGCGGGATGTAAATTGCCAACAACCACTCGGGAGAAGTGTATGGTGTCTCCTGAAACATCTAAAAAACAAATCAACAGAGCCTAGGGCACTTCCACTTATGGTCCTATAGCTTAGGAAAATTAAAATAAAAAAGACACAGCCACCCCAAAGTTTGGAACGGCTCTGTTTACAAGAACCTCATTTACAGTACAAGCTCAACATCGCAGAAAGTGAAAAATGGATAAAGAAGTTGTGGTATTTACTTACAAAGCAATATCACTCAGCAATGAAATCTATGTCATCAGGCCCTTAGCAGCACAATGAGTGGATTCAGGTATGATGATTCTAACTGAAGTAAGTCACACAGAAGAAGAAACATCATAAGATATCAGTAATACACGGAATGTAAACTTGGCTACACAGGAACTGAATTACAGAACAGAACAGGGTCTCAAATTTAGAAAACCAACTTATGCTTGCTTAAGGGTAAAGGTGAATTGGGGTGCTGCATAACCAGAGATCGAAATGAGCACAGATAAAGTTCCTTAAGCCAAATATGGAATAGACAAGAGCTACTCCTTGCTCAACGAAATGGACTCAACACCGCATATTAAACGCCTAAGAAT
This sequence comes from Delphinus delphis, assembly GCF_949987515.2. Taxonomy (NCBI): domain Eukaryota; kingdom Metazoa; phylum Chordata; class Mammalia; order Artiodactyla; family Delphinidae; genus Delphinus; species Delphinus delphis. The sequence continues at coordinate 399,068 of NW_027192825.1, forward strand.
GTACCTGACTAGTAAGTATCTTAAAACCTATGGATTGCTATGTCTCCGAAAGAGAATCAAGCATGTGTACAGGGGCAAAAACGCAGCAGTGATAGGATTGGAGAGGTTCGGTGAGCAAATGAAGACCCTTTGAAGTCATATTGCATGGTACCCATTCCACGGGTTTCAACTACCCAGGTTTAAGGTATTCTTCCTTCAGCTAAAACATGCATGTGGAACCCAAGTATGATCAACCATGTGAACGGGAGACGTGTTCAAATATGTCTCAGTTTTCCTCCCCTGGTACTCGGGTGCAACATTCCAGACGCTTTACTAACACTCTCCCCACTTGGAGAGTCAGCGCCTTTAACCTCCTGTTTGGCCCAGCTTGCAATTTCTGCGGAAGATGAACAGGAATAGCGAGAACCAATGAGAGGCTAGCTGGAGGTGTCTGTACGGGCAAATTTAACTCTCATTTCCCACCAGGAAGAGGAAATAACCAAAGGCTCAGCGTACCGTACCGGAACCAGATTAGGGCCTGAAGCCATCCTGCGGTGTTGCGGCCAGGTCACAAGAAAGCGAGTTGAAGAAAGGAGCTCAGGGGCACTGTAATTCACAAACCTGCAGAGTTATAAATGACAGCTATCGTCCAAAAATAGACTGAAGTAAGGCTGCCAAGAGGACTTGAATGCGGGGCAGAATTGCAGGAAACCGATTTCAGGAGGTAGACTGGAATTGCATTGAAAGCATAGGAAAAGAGGCAGAACGTCCACAATGATGCACTTGGCCAAAAAGGGCGTATGCGTTTTTTCCTGAATATATTCAGGAAAAAACGCATACGCCCTTTTTGGCCAACCAAGCAAGCTTGCAAAGGAAATCTGCACTACAATGAAGTCTCACTTCCCCCCGGTCAAAAGGGCCATCTGAAAAAAGTGTAAAATCCAGAAAGGCAGGACAGGCCATGGAGAACTGGGAGCCTTGTTATGCTGATGGGCGGGATGTAAATTGCCAACAACCACTCGGGAGAAGTGTATGGTGTTTCCTGAAACACCTAAAAAACAAAGCAACAGAACCTAGGGCACTTCCACTTATGGTCCTATAGCTTAGGGAAATTAAAATCAAAAAGACACAGCCACCCCAAAATTTGGAACGGCTCTGTTTACAAGAACCTCGTTTACAGTACAAGTTCAACATCGCAGAAAGTGAAAAATGGATAAAGAAGTTGTGGTATTTACTTACAAAACAATATCACTCTGCAATGAAATCTGTGTCATCAGGCCCTTAGCAGCACAATGAGTGGATTCAGGTATGATGATTCTAACTGAAGTAAGTCACACAGAAAAAGAAACATCATAAGATATCAGTAATACACGGAATGTAAACTTGGCTACACAGGAACTGAATTACAGAACAGAACAGGGTCTCAAATTTAGAAAACCAACTTATGCTTGCTTAAGGGGAAAGGTGAGTTGGGGTGCTGCATAAAACCAGAGATTGAAATGAGCACAGATAAAGTTCCTTTAGCCAAATATGGAATAGACAAGAGCTACTCCTTGCTCAACGAAATGGACTCAAAACCCCATATTAAACCCCTAAGAATGTACCTGACTAGTAAGTATCTTAAAACCTATGGATTGCTATGTCTCCAAAAGAGAATCAAGCGTGTGTACAGGGGAATAAACGCAGCAGTGATAGGATTGGAGAGGTTCGGTGAGCAAATGAAGACCCTTTGAAGTCATATTGCATGGTACCCATTCCACGGGTCTCAACTCTCCAGGTTTAAGGTATTCTTCCTTCAGCTAAAACATGCATGTGGAACCCAGAGTATGATCAACCATGTGAACGGGAGACGTGTTCAAATATGTCTCAGTTTTCCTCCCCTGGTACTCGGGTGCAACATTCCAGATGCTTTACTAACACTCTCCCGACTTGGAGAGTCAGTCCCTTTAACCTCCTGCTTGGCCCAGTTTGCAATTTCTGCGGAAGATGAACAGGAATAGCGAGAACCAATGAGAGGCTAGCTGGAGGTGTCTGGACGGGCAAATTTAACTCTCATTTCCCACCAGGAAGAGGAATTAACCAAAGGCTCAGCATGCCGGGCCAGAACCAGATTAGGGCCTGAAGCCATCCTGCGGTGTTGCGGCCAGGTCACAAGAAAGCGAGTTGAAGAAAGGAGCTCAGGGGCACTGTAATTCACAAACCTGCAGAGTTATAAATGACAGCTATCGTCCAAAAATAGACTGAAGTAAGGCTGCCAAGAGGACTTGAAAGCGGGGCAGAATTGCAGGAAACCGATTTCAGGAGGTAGACTGGAATTGCATTGAAAGCATAGGAAAAGAGGCAGAACGTCCACAATGATGCACTTGGCCAAAAAGGGCGTATGCGTTTTTTCCTGAATATATTCAGGAAAAAACGCATACGCCCTTTTTGGCCAACCAAGCAAGCTTGCAAAGGAAATCTGCACTACAATGAAGTCTCACTTCCCCCCGGTCAAAAGGGCCATCTGAAAAAAGTGTAAAATCCAGAAAGGCAGGACAGGCCATGGAGAACTGGGAGCCTTGTTATGCTGATGGGCGGGATGTAAATTGCCAACAGACACTCGGGAGAAGTGTATGGTGTTTCCTGAAACATCTAAAAAACAAAGCAACAGAGCCTAGGGCACTGCCACTTATGGTCCTATAGCTTAGGGAAATTAAAATCAAAAAGACACAGCCACCCCAAAGATTGGGACGCCTCTGTTTACAAGAACCTCGTTTACAGTACAAGTTCAACATCGCAGAAAGTGTAAAATGGATAAAGAACTTGTGGTACTTACGTACAATGCAGTATCACTCAGCAATGAAATCTATGTCATCAGGCCCGTAGCAGCATAATGAGTGGATTCAGGTACGATGATTCTAACTGAAATAAGTCACACAGAAAAAGAAACATCATAAGATATCACTAATACACGGAATGTAAACTTGGCTACACAGGAACTGCATTCCAAAACAGAACAGGGTCTCAAATTTAGAAAACCAACTTATGCTTGCTTAAGGGTAAAGGTGAGTTGGGGTGCTGCATAAAACCAGAGATTGAAATGAGCACAGATAAAGTTCCTTAAGCCAAATATGGAATAGACAAGAGCTACTCCTTGCTCAACGAAATGGACTCAAAACCCCATATTAAACCCCTAAGAATGTACCTGACTAGTAAGTATCTTAAAACCTATGGATTGCTATGTCTCCAAAAGAGAATCAAGCGTGTGTACAGGGGAATAAACGCAGCAGTGATAGGATTGGAGAGGTTCGGTGAGCAAATGAAGACCCTTTGAAGTCATATTGCATGGTACCCATTCCACGGGTCTCAACTCTCCAGGTTTAAGGTATTCTTCCTTCAGCTAAAACATGCATGTGGAACCCAGAGTATGATCAACCATGTGAACGGGAGACGTGTTCAAATATGTCTCAGTTTTCCTCCCCTGGTACTCGGGTGCAACATTCCAGACGCTTTACTAACACTCTCCCCACTTGGAGAGTCAGTCCCTTTAAACTCCTGTTTGGCCCAGTTTGCAATTTCTGCGGAAGATGAACAGGAATAGCGAGAACCAATGAGAGGCTAGCTGGAGGTGTCTGGACGGGCAAATTTAACTCTCATTTCCCACCAGGAAGAGGAATTAACCAAAGGCTCAGCATGCCGGGCCGGAACCAGATTAGGGCCTGAAGCCATCCTGCGGTGTTGCGGCCAGGTCACAAGAAAGCGAGTTGAAGAAAGGAGCTCAGGGGCACTGTAATTCACAAACCTGCAGAGTTATAAATGACAGCTATCGTCCAAAAATAGACTGAAGTAAGGCTGCCAAGAGGACTTGAATGCGGGGCAGAATTGCAGGAAACCGATTTCAGGAGGTAGACTGGAATTGCATTGAAAGCATAGGAAAAGAGGCAGAACGTCCACAATGATGCACTTGGCCAAAAAGGGCGTATGCGTTTTTTCCTGAATATATTCAGGAAAAAACGCATACGCCCTTTTTGGCCAACCAAGCAAGCTTGCAAAGGAAATCTGCACTACAATGAAGTCTCACTTCCCCCCGGTCAAAAGGGCCATCTGAAAAAAGTGTAAAATCCAGAAAGGCAGGACAGGCCATGGAGAACTGGGAGCCTTGTTATGCTGATGGGCGGGATGTAAATTGCCAACAGACACTCGGGAGAAGTGTATGGTGTTTCCTGAAACACCTAAAAAACAAAGCAACAGAACCTAGGGCACTTCCACTTATGGTCCTATAGCTTAGGGAAATTAAAATCAAAAAGACACAGCCACCCCAAAATTTGGAACGGCTCTGTTTACAAGAACCTCGTTTACAGTACAAGTTCAACATCGCAGAAAGTGAAAAATGGATAAAGAAGTTGTGGTATTTACTTACAAAACAATATCACTCTGCAATGAAATCTGTGTCATCAGGCCCTTAGCAGCACAATGAGTGGATTCAGGTATGATGATTCTAACTGAAGTAAGTCACACAGAAAAAGAAACATCATAAGATATCAGTAATACACGGAATGTAAACTTGGCTACACAGGAACTGAATTACAGAACAGAACAGGGTCTCAAATTTAGAAAACCAACTTATGCTTGCTTAAGGGGAAAGGTGAGTTGGGGTGCTGCATAAAACCAGAGATTGAAATGAGCACAGATAAAGTTCCTTTAGCCAAATATGGAATAGACAAGAGCTACTCCTTGCTCAACGAAATGGACTCAAAACCCCATATTAAACCCCTAAGAATGTACCTGACTAGTAAGTATCTTAAAACCTATGGATTGCTATGTCTCCAAAAGAGAATCAAGCGTGTGTACAGGGGAATAAACGCAGCAGTGATAGGATTGGAGAGGTTCGGTGAGCAAATGAAGACCCTTTGAAGTCATATTGCATGGTACCCATTCCACGGGTCTCAACTCTCCAGGTTTAAGGTATTCTTCCTTCAGCTAAAACATGCATGTGGAACCCAGAGTATTATCAACCATGTGAACGGGAGACGTGTTCAAATATGTCTCAGTTTTCCTCCCCTGGTACTCGGGTGCAACATTCCAGATGCTTTACTAACACTCTCCCGACTTGGAGAGTCAGTCCCTTTAACCTCCTGCTTGGCCCAGTTTGCAATTTCTGCGGAAGATGAACAGGAATAGCGAGAACCAATGAGAGGCTAGCTGGAGGTGTCTGGACGGGCAAATTTAACTCTCATTTCCCACCAGGAAGAGGAATTAACCAAAGGCTCAGCATGCCGGGCCGGAACCAGATTAGGGCCTGAAGCCATCCTGCGGTGTTGCGGCCAGGTCACAAGAAAGCGAGTTGAAGAAAGGAGCTCAGGGGCACTGTAATTCACAAACCTGCAGAGTTATAAATGACAGCTATCGTCCAAAAATAGACTGAAGTAAGGCTGCCAAGAGGACTTGAAAGCGGGGCAGAATTGCAGGAAACCGATTTCAGGAGGTAGACTGGAATTGCATTGAAAGCATAGGAAAAGAGGCAGAACGTCCACAATGATGCACTTGGCCAAAAAGGGCGTATGCGTTTTTTCCTGAATATATTCAGGAAAAAACGCATACGCCCTTTTTGGCCAACCAAGCAAGCTTGCAAAGGAAATCTGCACTACAATGAAGTCTCACTTCCCCCCGGTCAAAAGGGCCATCTGAAAAAAGTGTAAAATCCAGAAAGGCAGGACAGGCCATGGAGAACTGGGAGCCTTGTTATGCTGATGGGAGGGATGTAAATTGCCAACAGACACTCGGGAGAAGTGTATGGTGTTTCCTGAAACATCTAAAAAACAAAGCAACAGAGCCTAGGGCACTGCCACTTATGGTCCTATAGCTTAGGGAAACTAAAATCAAAAAGACACAGCCACCCCAAAGTTTGGGACGCCTCTGTTTACAAGAACCTCGTTTACAGTACAAGTTCAACATCGCAGAAAGTGTAAAATGGATAAAGAACTTGTGGTACTTACGTAAAATGCAGTATCACTCAGCAATGAAATCTATGTCATCAGGCCCGTAGCAGCATAATGAGTGGATTCAGGTACGATGATTCTAACTGAAATAAGTCACACAGAAAAAGAAACATCATAAGATATCACTAATACACGGAATGTAAACTTGGCTACACAGGAACTGCATTCCAAAACAGAACAGGGTCTCAAATTTAGAAAACCAACTTATGCTTGCTTAAGGGTAAAGGTGAGTTGGGGTGCTGCATAAAACCAGAGATTGAAATGAGCACAGATAAAGCTCCTTAAGCCAAATATGGAATAGACAAGAGCTACTCCTTGCTCAACGAAATGGACTCAAAACCCCATATTAAACCCCTAAGAATGTACCTGACTAGTAAGTATCTTAAAACCTATGGATTGCTATGTCTCCAAAAGAGAATCAAGCGTGTGTACAGGGGAATAAACGCAGCAGTGATAGGATTGGAGAGGTTCGGTGAGCAAATGAAGACCCTTTGAAGTCATATTGCATGGTACCCATTACACGGGTCTCAACTCTCCAGGTTTAAGGTATTCTTCCTTCAGCTAAAACATGCATGTGGAACCCAGAGTATGATCAACCATGTGAACGGGAGACGTGTTCAAATATGTCTCAGTTTTCCTCCCCTGGTACTCGGGTGCAACATTCCAGACGCTTTACTAACACTCTCCCCACTTGGAGAGTCAGTCCCTTTAAACTCCTGTTTGGCCCAGTTTGCAATTTCTGCGGAAGATGAACAGGAATAGCGAGAACCAATGAGAGGCTAGCTGGAGGTGTCTGGACGGGCAAATTTAACTCTCATTTCCCACCAGGAAGAGGAATTAACCAAAGGCTCAGCATGCCGGGCCGGAACCAGATTAGGGCCTGAAGCCATCCTGCGGTGTTGCGGCCAGGTCACAAGAAAGCGAGTTGAAGAAAGGAGCTCAGGGGCACTGTAATTCACAAACCTGCAGAGTTATAAATGACAGCTATCGTCCAAAAATAGACTGAAGTAAGGCTGCCAAGAGGACTTGAAAGCGGGGCAGAATTGCAGGAAACCGATTTCAGGAGGTAGACTGGAATTGCATTGAAAGCATAGGAAAAGAGGCAGAACGTCCACAATGATGCACTTGGCCAAAAAGGGCGTATGCGTTTTTTCCTGAATATATTCAGGAAAAAACGCATACGCCCTTTTTGGCCAACCAAGCAAGCTTGCAAAGGAAATCTGCACTACAATGAAGTCTCACTTCCCCCCGGTCAAAAGGGCCATCTGAAAAAAGTGTAAAATCCAGAAAGGCAGGACAGGCCATGGAGAACTGGGAGCCTTGTTATGCTGATGGGAGGGATGTAAATTGCCAACAGACACTCGGGAGAAGTGTATGGTGTTTCCTGAAACATCTAAAAAACAAAGCAACAGAGCCTAGGGCACTGCCACTTATGGTCCTATAGCTTAGGGAAATTAAAATCAAAAAGACACAGCCACCCCAAAGTTTGGGACGCCTCTGTTTACAAGAACCTCGTTTACAGTACAAGTTCAACATCGCAGAAAGTGTAAAATGGATAAAGAACTTGTGGTACTTACGTACAATGCAGTATCACTCAGCAATGAAATCTATGTCATCAGGCCCGTAGCAGCATAATGAGTGGATTCAGGTACGATGATTCTAACTGAAATAAGTCACACAGAAAAAGAAACATCATAAGATATCACTAATACACGGAATGTAAACTTGGCTACACAGGAACTGCATTCCAAAACAGAACAGGGTCTCAAATTTAGAAAACCAACTTATGCTTGCTTAAGGGTAAAGGTGAGTTGGGGTGCTGCATAAAACCAGAGATTGAAATGAGCACAGATAAAGTTCCTTAAGCCAAATATGGAATAGGCAAGAGCTACTCCTTGCTCAACGAAATGGACTCAAAACCCCATATTAAACCCCTAAGAATGTACCTGACTAGTAAGTATCTTAAAACCTATAGATTGCTATGTCTCCAAAAGAGAATCAAGCGTGTGTACAGGGGAATAAACGCAGCAGTGATAGGATTGGAGAGGTTCGGTGAGCAAATGAAGACCCTTTGAAGTCATATTGCATGGTACCCATTACACGGGTCTCAACTCTCCAGGTTTAAGGTATTCTTCCTTCAGCTAAAACATGCATGTGGAACCCAGAGTATGATCAACCATGTGAACGGGAGACGTGTTCAAATATGTCTCAGTTTTCCTCCCCTGGTACTCGGGTGCAACATTCCAGACGCTTTACTAACACTCTCCCCACTTGGAGAGTCAGTCCCTTTAACCTCCTGTTTGGCCCAGTTTGCAATTTCTGCGGAAGATGAACAGGAATAGCGAGAACCAATGAGAGGCTAGCTGGAGGTGTCTGGACGGGCAAATTTAACTCTCATTTCCCACCAGGAAGAGGAAATAACCAAAGGCTCAGCGTGCCGGGCCGGAACCAGATTAGGGCCTGAAGCCATCCTGCGGTGTTGCGGCCAGGTCACAAGAAAGCGAGTTGAAGAAAGGAGCTCAGGGGCACTGTAATTCACAAACCTGCAGAGTTATAAATGACAGCTATCGTCCAAAAATAGACTGAAGTAAGGCTGCCAAGAGGACTTGAAAGCGGGGCAGAATTGCAGGAAACCGATTTCAGGAGGTAGACTGGAATTGCATTGAAAGCATAGGAAAAGAGGCAGAACGTCCACAATGATGCACTTGGCCAAAAAGGGCGTATGCGTTTTTTCCTGAATATATTCAGGAAAAAACGCATACGCCCTTTTTGGCCAACCAAGCAAGCTTGCAAAGGAAATCTGCACTACAATGAAGTCTCACTTCCCCCCGGTCAAAAGGGCCATCTGAAAAAAGTGTAAAATCCAGAAAGGCAGGACAGGCCATGGAGAACTGGGAGCCTTGTTATGCTGATGGGCGGGATGTAAATTGCCAACAACCACTCGGGAGAAGTGTATGGTGTCTCCTGAAACATCTAAAAAACAAATCAACAGAGCCTAGGGCACTTCCACTTATGGTCCTATAGCTTAGGAAAATTAAAATAAAAAAGACACAGCCACCCCAAAGTTTGGAACGGCTCTGTTTACAAGAACCTCGTTTACAGTACAAGCTCAACATCGCAGAAAGTGAAAAATGGATAAAGAAGTTGTGGTATTTACTTACAAAGCAATATCACTCAGCAATGAAATCTGTGTCATCAGGCCCTTAGCAGCACAATGAGTGGATTCAGGTATGATGATTCTAACTGAAGTAAGTCACACAGAAAAAGAAACATCATAAGATATCAGTAATACACGGAATGTAAACTTGGCTACACAGGAACTGAATTACAGAACAGAACAGGGTCTCAAATTTAGAAAACCAACTTATGCTTGCTTAAGGGTAAAGGTGAATTGGGGTGCTGCATAACCAGAGATCGAAATGAGCACAGATAAAGTTCCTTAAGCCAAATATGGAATAGACAAGAGCTACTCCTTGCTCAACGAAATGGACTCAACACCGCATATTAAACGCCTAAGAATGTACCTGACTAGTAAGTATCTTAAAACCTATGGATTGCTATGTCTCCGAAAGAGAATCAAGCATGTGTACAGGGGCAAAAACGCAGCAGTGATAGGATTGGAGAGGTTCGGTGAGCAAATGAAGACCCTTTGAAGTCATATTGCATGGTACCCATTCCACGGGTTTCAACTACCCAGGTTTAAGGTATTCTTCCTTCAGCTAAAACATGCATGTGGAACCTAGAGTATGATCAACCATGCGATCGGGAGACGTGTTCAAATATGTCTCAGTTTTTGTACCCTGGTACTCGGGTGCAACATTCCAGACGCTTTACTAACACTCTCCCGACTTGGAGAGTCAGTCCCTTTAACCTCCTGTTTGGCCCAGTTTGAAATTTCTGCGGAAGATGAACAGGAATAGCGAGAACCAATGAGAGGCTAGCTGGAGGTATCTGGACGGGCAAATTTAACTCTCATTTCCCACCAGGAAGAGGAATTAACCAAAGGCTCAGCGTGCCGTGTCGGAACCAGATTAGGGCCTGAAGCCATCCTGCGGTGTTGTGGCCAGCTCAAAAGAAAGCGAGTTGAGGAAAGGAGCTCAGGGGCACTGTAATTCACAAACCTGCAGAGTTATAAATGACAGCTATCGTCCAAAAATAGACTGAAGTAAGGCTGCCAAGAGGACTTGAAAGCGGGGCAGAATTGCAGGAAACCGATTTCAGGAGGTAGACTGGAATTGCATTGAAAGCATAGGAAAAGAGGCAGAACGTCCACAATGATGCACTTGGCCAAAAAGGGCGTATGCGTTTTTTCCTGAATATATTCAGGAAAAAACGCATACGCCCTTTTTGGCCAACCAAGCAAGCTTGCAAAGGAAATCTGCACTACAATGAAGTCTCACTTCCCCCCGGTCAAAAGGGCCATCTGAAAAAAGTGTAAAATCCAGAAAGGCAGGACAGGCCATGGAGAACTGGGAGCCTTGTTATGCTGATGGGCAGGATGTAAATTGCCAACAGACACTCGGGAGAAGTGTATGGTGTTTCCTGAAACATCTAAAAAACAAAGCAACAGAGCCTAGGGCACTGCCACTTATGGTCCTATAGCTTAGGGAAATCAAAATCAAAAAGACACAGCCACCCCAAAATTTGGGACGCCTCTGTTTACAAGAACCTCGTTTACAGTACAAGTTCAACATCGCAGAAAGTGAAAAATGGATAAAGAAGTTGTGGTATTTACTTACAAAGCAATATCACTCAGCAATGAAATCTATGTCATCAGGCCCTGAGCAGCACAATGAGTGGATTCCGGTATGATGATTCTAACTGAAATAAGTCACACAGAAAAAGAAACATCATAAGATATCAGTAATATACGGAATGTAAACTTGGCTACACAGGAACTGAATTACAGAACAGAACAGGGTCTCAAATTTAGAAAACCAACTTATGCTTGCTTAAGGGTAAAGGTGAGTTGGGGTGCTGCATAAAACCAGAGATTGAAATGAGCACAGATAAAGTTCCTTAAGCCAAATATGGAATAGACAAGAGCTACTCCTTGCTCAACGAAATGGACTCAACACCGCATATTAAACGCCTAAGAATGTACCTGACTAGTAAGTATCTTAAAACCTATGGATTGCTATGTCTCCGAAAGAGAATCAAGCATGTGTACAGGGGCATAAACGCAGCAGTGATAGGATTGGAGAGGTTCGGTGAGCAAATGAAGACCCTTTGAAGTCATATTGCATGGTACCCATTCCACGGGTCTCAACTCTCCAGGTTTAAGGTATTCTTCCTTCAGCTAAAACATGCATGTGGAACCCAAGTATGATCAACCATGTGAACGGGAGACGTGTTCAAATATGTCTCAGTTTTCCTCCCCTGGTACTCGGGTGCAACATTCCAGACGCTTTACTAACACTCTCCCCACTTGGAGAGTCAGCGCCTTTAACCTCCTGTTTGGCCCAGCTTGCAATTTCTGCGGAAGATGAACAGGAATAGCGAGAACCAATGAGAGGCTAGCTGGAGGTGTCTGTACGGGCAAATTTAACTCTCATTTCCCACCAGGAAGAGGAAATAACCAAAGGCTCAGCGTACCGTACCGGAACCAGATTAGGGCCTGAAGCCATCCTGCGGTGTTGCGGCCAGGTCACAAGAAAGCGAGTTGAAGAAAGGAGCTCAGGGGCACTGTAATTCACAAACCTGCAGAGTTATAAATGACAGCTATCGTCCAAAAATAGACTGAAGTAAGGCTGCCAAGAGGACTTGAATGCGGGGCAGAATTGCAGGAAACCGATTTCAGGAGGTAGACTGGAATTGCATTGAAAGCATAGGAAAAGAGGCAGAACGTCCACAATGATGCACTTGGCCAAAAAGGGCGTATGCGTTTTTTCCTGAATATATTCAGGAAAAAACGCATACGCCCTTTTTGGCCAACCAAGCAAGCTTGCAAAGGAAATCTGCACTACAATGAAGTCTCACTTCCCCCCGGTCAAAAGGGCCATCTGAAAAAAGTGTAAAATCCAGAAAGGCAGGACAGGCCATGGAGAACTGGGAGCCTTGTTATGCTGATGGGCGGGATGTAAATTGCCAACAACCACTCGGGAGAAGTGTATGGTGTTTCCTGAAACACCTAAAAAACAAAGCAACAGAACCTAGGGCACTTCCACTTATGGTCCTATAGCTTAGGGAAATTAAAATCAAAAAGACACAGCCACCCCAAAATTTGGAACGGCTCTGTTTACAAGAACCTCGTTTACAGTACAAGTTCAACATCGCAGAAAGTGAAAAATGGATAAAGAAGTTGTGGTATTTACTTACAAAACAATATCACTCTGCAATGAAATCTGTGTCATCAGGCCCTTAGCAGCACAATGAGTGGATTCAGGTATGATGATTCTAACTGAAGTAACTCACACAGAAAAAGAAACATCATAAGATATCAGTAATACACGGAATGTAAACTTGGCTACACAGGAACTGAATTACAGAACAGAACAGGGTCTCAAATTTAGAAAACCAACTTATGCTTGCTTAAGGGGAAAGGTGAGTTGGGGTGCTGCATAAAACCAGAGATTGAAATGAGCACAGATAAAGTTCCTTTAGCCAAATATGGAATAGACAAGAGCTACTCCTTGCTCAACGAAATGGACTCAAAACCCCATATTAAACCCCTAAGAATGTACCTGACTAGTAAGTATCTTAAAACCTATGGATTGCTATGTCTCCAAGAGAGAATCAAGCGTGTGTACAGGGGAATAAACGCAGCAGTGATAGGATTGGAGAGGTTCGGTGAGCAAATGAAGACCCTTTGAAGTCATATTGCATGGTACCCATTCCACGGGTCTCAACTCTCCAGGTTTAAGGTATTCTTCCTTCAGCTAAAACATGCATGTGGAACCCAGAGTATGATCAACCATGTGAACGGGAGACGTGTTCAAATATGTCTCAGTTTTCCTCCCCTGGTACTCGGGTGCAACATTCCAGATGCTTTACTAACACTCTCCCGACTTGGAGAGTCAGTCTCTTTAACCTCCTGCTTGGCCCAGTTTGCAATTTCTGCGGAAGATGAACAGGAATAGCGAGAACCAATGAGAGGCTAGCTGGAGGTGTCTGGACGGGCAAATTTAACTCTCATTTCCCACCAGGAAGAGGAATTAACCAAAGGCTCAGCATGCCGGGCCAGAACCAGATTAGGGCCTGAAGCCATCCTGCGGTGTTGCGGCCAGGTCACAAGAAAGCGAGTTGAAGAAAGGAGCTCAGGGGCACTGTAATTCACAAACCTGCAGAGTTATAAATGACAGCTATCGTCCAAAAATAGACTGAAGTAAGGCTGCCAAGAGGACTTGAAAGCGGGGCAGAATTGCAGGAAACCGATTTCAGGAGGTAGACTGGAATTGCATTGAAAGCATAGGAAAAGAGGCAGAACGTCCACAATGATGCACTTGGCCAAAAAGGGCGTATGCGTTTTTTCCTGAATATATTCAGGAAAAAACGCATACGCCCTTTTTGGCCAACCAAGCAAGCTTGCAAAGGAAATCTGCACTACAATGAAGTCTCACTTCCCCCCGGTCAAAAGGGCCATCTGAAAAAAGTGTAAAATCCAGAAAGGCAGGACAGGCCATGGAGAACTGGGAGCCTTGTTATGCTGATGGGAGGGATGTAAATTGCCAACAGACACTCCGGAGAAGTGTATGGTGTTTCCTGAAACATCTAAAAAACAAAGCAACAGAGCCTAGGGCACTGCCACTTATGGTCCTATAGCTTAGGGAAATTAAAATCAAAAAGACACAGCCACCCCAAAGTTTGGGACGCCTCTGTTTACAAGAACCTCGTTTACAGTACAAGTTCAACATCGCAGAAAGTGAAAAATGGATAAAGAACTTGTGGTACTTACGTACAATGCAGTATCACTCAGCAATGAAATCTATGTCATCAGGCCCGTAGCAGCATAATGAGTGGATTCAGGTACGATGATTCTAACTGAAATAAGTCACACAGAAAAAGAAACATCATAAGATATCACTAATACACGGAATGTAAACTTGGCTACACAGGAACTGCATTCCAAAACAGAACAGGGTCTCAAATTTAGAAAACCAACTTATGCTTGCTTAAGGGTAAAGGTGAGTTGGGGTGCTGCATAAAACCAGAGATTGAAGTGAGCACAGATAAAGTTCCTTTAGCCAAATATGGAATAGACAAGAGCTACTCCTTGCTCAACGAAATGGACTCAAAACCCCATATTAAACCCCTAAGAATGTACCTGACTAGTAAGTATCTTAAAACCTATGGATTGCTATGTCTCCAAAAGAGAATCAAGCGTGTGTACAGGGGAATAAACGCAGCAGTGATAGGATTGGAGAGGTTCGGTGAGCAAATGAAGACCCTTTGAAGTCATATTGCATGGTACCCATTCCACGGGTCTCAACTCTCCAGGTTTAAGGTATTCTTCCTTCAGCTAAAACATGCATGTGGAACCCAGAGTATTATCAACCATGTGAACGGGAGACGTGTTCAAATATGTCTCAGTTTTCCTCCCCTGGTACTCGGGTGCAACATTCCAGATGCTTTACTAACACTCTCCCGACTTGGAGAGTCAGTCCCTTTAACCTCCTGCTTGGCCCAGTTTGCAATTTCTGCGGAAGATGAACAGGAATAGCGAGAACCAATGAGAGGCTAGCTGGAGGTGTCTGGACGGGCAAATTTAACTCTCATTTCCCACCAGGAAGAGGAATTAACCAAAGGCTCAGCATGCCGGGCCGGAACCAGATTAGGGCCTGAAGCCATCCTGCGGTGTTGCGGCCAGGTCACAAGAAAGCGAGTTGAAGAAAGGAGCTCAGGGGCACTGTAATTCACAAACCTGCAGAGTTATAAATGACAGCTATCGTCCAAAAATAGACTGAAGTAAGGCTGCCAAGAGGACTTGAAAGCAGGGCAGAATTGCAGGAAACCGATTTCAGGAGGTAGACTGGAATTGCATTGAAAGCATAGGAAAAGAGGCAGAACGTCCACAATGATGCACTTGGCCAAAAAGGGCGTATGCGTTTTTTCCTGAATATATTCAGGAAAAAACGCATACGCCCTTTTTGGCCAACCAAGCAAGCTTGCAAAGGAAATCTGCACTACAATGAAGTCTCACTTCGCCCCGGTCAAAAGGGCCATCTGAAAAAAGTGTAAAATCCAGAAAGGCAGGACAGGCCATGGAGAACTGGGAGCCTTGTTATGCTGATGGGAGGGATGTAAATTGCCAACAGACACTCGGGAGAAGTGTATGGTGTTTCCTGAAACATCTAAAAAACAAAGCAACAGAGCCTAGGGCACTGCCACTTATGGTCCTATAGCTTAGGGAAATTAAAATCAAAAAGACACAGCCACCCCAAAGTTTGGGACGCCTCTGTTTACAAGAACCTCGTTTACAGTACAAGTTCAACATCGCAGAAAGTGTAAAATGGATAAAGAACTTGTGGTACTTACGTACAATGCAGTATCACTCAGCAATGAAATCTATGTCATCAGGCCCGTAGCAGCATAATGAGTGGATTCAGGTACGATGATTCTAACTGAAATAAGTCACACAGAAAAAGAAACATCATAAGATATCACTAATACACGGAATGTAAACTTGGCTACACAGGAACTGCATTCCAAAACAGAACAGGGTCTCAAATTTAGAAAACCAACTTATGCTTGCTTAAGGGTAAAGGTGAGTTGGGGTGCTGCATAAAACCAGAGATTGAAATGAGCACAGATAAAGTTCCTTAAGCCAAATATGGAATAGACAAGAGCTACTCCTTGCTCAACGAAATGGACTCAAAACCCCATATTAAACCCCTAAGAATGTACCTGACTAGTAAGTATCTTAAAACCTATAGATTGCTATGTCTCCAAAAGAGAATCAAGCGTGTGTACAGGGGAATAAACGCAGCAGTGATAGGATTGGAGAGGTTCGGTGAGCAAATGAAGACCCTTTGAAGTCATATTGCATGGTACCCATTACACGGGTCTCAACTCTCCAGGTTTAAGGTATTCTTCCTTCAGCTAAAACATGCATGTGGAACCCAGAGTATGATCAACCATGTGAACGGGAGACGTGTTCAAATATGTCTCAGTTTTCCTCCCCTGGTACTCGGGTGCAACATTCCAGACGCTTTACTAACACTCTCCCCACTTGGAGAGTCAGTCCCTTTAACCTCCTGTTTGGCCCAGTTTGCAATTTCTGCGGAAGATGAACAGGAATAGCGAGAACCAATGAGAGACTAGCTGGAGGTGTCTGGACGGGCAAATTTAACTCTCATTTCCCACCAGGAAGAGGAAATAACCAAAGGCTCAGCGTGCCGGGCCGGAACCAGATTAGGGCCTGAAGCCATCCTGCGGTGTTGCGGCCAGGTCACAAGAAAGCGAGTTGAAGAAAGGAGCTCAGGGGCACTGTAATTCACAAACCTGCAGAGTTATAAATGACAGCTATCGTCCAAAAATAGACTGAAGTAAGGCTGCCAAGAGGACTTGAAAGCGGGGCAGAATTGCAGGAAACCGATTGCAGGAGGTAGACTGGAATTGCATTGAAAGCATAGGAAAAGAGGCAGAACGTCCACAATGATGCACTTGGCCAAAAAGGGCGTATGCGTTTTTTCCTGAATATATTCAGGAAAAAACGCATACGCCCTTTTTGGCCAACCAAGCAAGCTTGCAAAGGAAATCTGCACTACAATGAAGTCTCACTTACCCCCGGTCAAAAGGGCCATCTGAAAAAAGTGTAAAATCCAGAAATGCAACAGGCCATTGAGAACCGGGAGCCTTGTTATGCTGATGGGCGGGATGTAAATTGCCAACAGACACTTGGGAGAAGTGTATGGTGTTTCCTGAAACATCTAAAAAACAAAGCAACAGAGCCTAGGGCACTTCCACTTATGGTCCTATAGCTTAGGGAATTTAAAATCAAAAAGACACAGCCACCCCAAAGTTTGGAACGGCTCTGTTTACAAGAACCTCGTTTACAGTACAAGTTCAACATCGCAGAAAGTGAAAAATGGATAAAAAAGTTGTGGTATTTACTTACAAAGCAATATCACTCAGCAATGAAATCTGTGTCATCAGGCCCTTAGCAGCACAATGAGTGGATTCAGGTATGATGATTCTAACTGAAATAAGTCACACAGAAAAAGAAACATCATAAGATATCAGTAGGGCGGAGGTCGGGGCTGCGTAGTGGGAGGCGGACTGGCGAGGGGCGCCGGAAGAGCTGCAGGTGCGGCCCAGCGGCCGATTCCGCGGGCCCGCCGAGCCAGGAGGTACTGAGCCGCCGCCGCCGCCGCCGCCGCCCTCGGCCCGGCCTGCAGCGGGGTATGGGGGCGGTGCGGCTCCTCGGCCCCCTCCCCCTCTCTCCCTCCTCTCCACCCCTCCCCTTCCCGTGGTCCCGGGCTCCCGGACCCTCCCCCAGGGCCGCATTCTCCTCTCCCCGTCTTCCTGTCCTCTTCCGCTGTCCTCTCGTTCCCCACCCCCAAGCATAAACACCCCTCCGCGTCCCAGGCGTCTCCCGTCGCCCCTCCCCCCTCCCCGGGGGTCCGCCCTCCAGCGTTCCGGGGGTTCCCGAGGTCTCTCTAGCGGCAGCTTTCTGTAAGCGCGGTCCCGAAGATGGGAGGCGCGGTGAGTGCTGGTGAAGACAACGACGAGCTGATAGACCATCTGAAGGCGGCGCAGTACATCCGCTCCGAGCTGGTGGAGCAGGCCTTCCGAGCTGTTGACCGCGCCGACTATTACCTCGAGGAGTTTAAGGAGAACGCGTACAAGGACCTGGCGTGGAAGCACGGGAACATCCACCTCTCTGCTCCGTGCATCTATTCAGAGGTGATGGAGGCCCTGGACCTGCAGCCTGGCCTTTCCTTCCTGAACCTGGGCAGTGGCACCGGCTACCTCAGCTCCATGGTGGGGCTCATCCTCGGTCCTTTTGGTGTGAACCACGGGGTGGAACTCCATTCAGATGTGACAGAGTATGCGAAGCAGAAGCTGGACTTTTTCATCAGGACGAGTGACAGCTTCGACAAGTTTGACTTCTGCGAGCCCTCCTTCGTCACCGGCAATTGCCTGGAGATCTCTCCAGGCTGCTCTCAGTATGACCGGGTGTACTGCGGGGCAGGCGTGCAGAAGCAGCACGAGGGGTACATGAAGAGCCTCCTCAAAGTCGGGGGCGTCCTGGTCATGCCGCTGGAAGAGAAGTTGACTAAGATAACTCGGACGGGTCCTTCCGCCTGGGAAACCAAAAAGATTCTGGCTGTGTCTTTTGCTCCACTCGTCCAGCCCTGCCAGTTGGAGTCAGGAGAATCACGACTTGTCCACACCCCTGGCGGTTCGCAGCCTCCAGGACCTGGCGCGCATTGCCATCCGGGGCACCATTAAGAAGGTCATCCACCAGGAAGCTGTGAACAAAAACGGGAACGGACTGAAGAACACTCCCAGGTTTAAACGGAGGAGAGTTCGCCGCCGCCGAATGGAAACGATTGTCTTTTTGGACAAAGAGGTGTTTGCCAGTCGGCTCTCCAACCCCTCTGATGACACCAGCTGCGGAGACCTGGAAGACGAGCGGCAAGAAGAAGAGGTGACAACCCCGCCGGACACCAAGCCCGAGCCCCCGGTGAACTTCCTGCGTGAGAAGGTCCTGAGCCTCCCTCTGCCAGATCCCCTGAAGTACTACCTGCTTTATTACAGAGAAAAGTAAGTCTGTGGTCCAGGGGAGGAGGCCAAGCCTTCCTGGAGGGCTGCCCGCAGCAGGTGCACTGGAGGAGGAAGGGGCTCCCGCTCTGCATCTCGTCTTCTCGTCTGTCCTTGACTGTCCTGTAGAGTTTTCATCCAGTCATCTGATTTCTGTAAACATAGTCTGACAAACATAAGGTGCAAGGGGGAATGTCTCAAAAGGGCGAGAGTCTCCTGGAGGAGGGGTTGACTTCACACTCTCAGGAAATGCTGAGGTCTACACGTGGAGGTGGCCTGGAGACCGTTTCTTACACAAGGTACACGTGTCTGCATCAGAAAGGAAAACTGAAGTTGAAATTAATCTGTGTTTCTTATAAAAGGTGAGACAAAAAGCACAAGTTGCTAAGTGTATGAAATCTTTTCTGAGTGGGACACGCCTATGTGCAAGTTTGAATTTTACGGAATCAACCTCTTAATTACTGGCACCGAGTAATTAAAGATTTATTAAAAGATTAATTTAAAAGATTTAACTAAATGTTTTAGTTATTTGGAACGTGGATACTTGATTGAAAAGCCCTCTCTTATTTTAAGTAAATTAATTACATCTTACATGAGTTGTCAATTGTAATTTTAAAAAACAAAAATTGTGATGGGGAGAGGAATGAACGTATCAGATTGCCAGGTGTCTTTGTGGAATTGCAAAAGAATTCCAAGGCATTTTTTTCTGACACCTTTTGTTACCTTTAAAGTAACCAACATTGAGTAATCCCGTCAAAGAAAGTCCTGAAGAATGAAACAAGTGTTGTGTGTAAGTAATGAGCTGCATTACTTTTGCCCCAGAGACAGAGAGTACTGTTGACTCAACTTTAAATACAGTCAACGGTGTCTAAGGCTCAGTCCTCAGAGCAGGTGGGAAGTACTGGCTGCAGGAAATGGATTGGGGACGGTGTAGACGGCCTGTGGGTTGGTGTTTTGTTTTTTTTTTCAGTTGGCTATTGTTCTGTAATCACATAACAGTACTGATTCATAGATTTTATCTTTTATAATTCTGGAGAAAAATATTTGTTAGTTTTGTAATTTTTCCTAAGAACAAACGCGTGTTTGGTACATTGCATTAGAACAGTTTCACTCAAGTTTGACTTGTGGAATCCATCTTCTCCAGCGCTGTGTGTTGAGAGCTTCCTGTCTTATTAAGTCGTGGGTCTAGAAGAAGAGGCCGTCCTTTTAGTTAGGTGGCAGGATGTTTACAAGTGACACTGCTTCTTCCAAAACATTGGTTCTTTTCAGACTTTTCAGTTTTAACCAAAGTTAAACCCCAAATCAGAGTCATCCAGATTTTATGATTCATTTGATCTCTCAGCCTCTCAGGAGTTGCTGGATTTCAGTGTCTTTGTGGTTTTACCAGCTTCGCGGAGTTCTGGTTATTTTGTTTTGCCATTTATGCTTTTTTAAAGTAACTGAGTCATTTTATCACAGAACACTGTGTGCACACATAGCTGGGAAAGCGGGTATATTGCCCTAAATGGGTACCGTTAAGCTGTTGTAAAGAAGGGTTTCTTCATAGTCGTGTTTACCTGCCTTTAACTGAACGTCAAGCCTCATTGTCTCAGAGAGAAAAGCATGAGTCACGTTTACTTGCTAAGACTTCGGTTTGCAGATCTTGTTGACGTCATTCTAATTGATTTGTAGAGACCT
Source organism: Delphinus delphis (assembly GCF_949987515.2). Classification (NCBI taxonomy): domain Eukaryota; kingdom Metazoa; phylum Chordata; class Mammalia; order Artiodactyla; family Delphinidae; genus Delphinus; species Delphinus delphis. The sequence continues at coordinate 419,407 of NW_027192825.1, forward strand.
CTGCAACACGTGGACGTTTTTGGACATGATATCTGAAATATTTTATATTAGGTGGCTTGACTAAATGTTTTTCTGTAATTGTATATGGATTTCCTTTTTTTTCAACCACATTTGCCTTTATGCTAGATTGTAGAAAGTCTTTGCGAGGCATAAGACATGTTTTCCCCTATGTATGTTAAACCTTTCCTAACATTTTGTATTTACATGTTGGTTTGTGACTTTTAAACCAGAATTTGGTTACAAGATATATATATATAGATATTGAATATAATATATGTGAAATAATTTGGTATTGATCTATCTAATAAACATAAAGGAGAATCATCAGTGAGTTTCCCTGTGTGTCAGCACCTTTCTCCGGAGTCAGTCTGAGACACTACTTTCTGTTTTCAGACAGATGACTTATATATATAGTCTGTGTTGTCTGCAAGCTCTGTATTGTAAACCACATTCTAGACAATGGCTGACTTTTGTGTTTCGATTAGTCTGCATTTTTATATGTGACTTTCGTCTTGCAAGTAGTGCAGCCATAGACATGTGCAAAACAAGCAACAAATGTATAATATTAAGCACATAAGACAGAAGCCAGCTGCGTATTTAAAAGTATTTTTGCCCATCTGGAACTTTCAGGGGATTAAGGCGAGAAATATGAAACAAAGGTTTTGATGAACTGATACACAAGCGATACCAATAAAGGTAGTTACGGCAAAAAAAAAAAAAAAAGATATCAGTAATACACGGAATGTAAACTTGGCTACACAGGAACTGAATTACAGAACAGAACAGGGTCTCAAATTTAGAAAACCAACTTATGCTTGCTTAAGGGGAAAGGTGAGTTGGGGTGCTGCATAAAACCAGATTGAAATGATCACAGATAAAGTTCCTTAAGCCAAATATGGAATAGACAAGAGCTACTCCTTGCTCAACGAAATGGACTCAACACCGCATATTAAACGCCTAAGAATGTACCTGACTAGTAAGTATCTTAAAACCTATGGATTGCTATGTCTCCGAAAGAGAATCAAGCATGTGTACAGGGGCATAAACGCAGCAGTGATAGGATTGGAGAGGTTCGGTGAGCAAATGAAGACCCTTTGAAGTCATATTGCATGGTACCCATTCCACGGGTTTCAACTACCCAGGTTTAAGGTATTCTTCCTTCAGCTAAAACATGCATGTGGAACCTAGAGTATGATCAACCATGTGATCGGGAGACGTGTTCAAATATGTCTCAGTTTTCGTACCCTGGTACTCGGGTGCAACATTCCAGACGCTTTACTAACACTCTCCCGACTTGGAGAGTCAGTCCCTTTAACCTCCTGTTTGGCCCAGTTTGCAATTTCTGCGGAAGATGAACAGGAATAGCGAGAACCAATGAGAGACTAGCTGGAGGTGTCTGGACGGGCAAATTTAACTCTCATTTCCCACCAGGAAGAGGAATTAACCAAAGGCTCAGCGTGCCGTGCCGGAACCAGATTAGGGCCTGAAGCCATCCTGCGGTGTTTCGGCCAGCTCACAAGAAAGCGAGTTGAAGAAAGGAGCTCAGGGGCACTGTAATTCACAAACCTGCAGAGTTATAAATGACAGCTATCGTCCAAAAATAGACTGAAGTAAGGCTGCCAAGAGGACTTGAAAGCGGGGCAGAATTGCAGGAAACCGATTTCAGGAGGTAGACTGGAATTGCATTGAAAGCATAGGAAAAGAGGCAGAACGTCCACAATGATGCACTTGGCCAAAAAGGGCGTATGCGTTTTTTCCTGAATATATTCAGGAAAAAACGCATACGCCCTTTTTGGCCAACCAAGCAAGCTTGCAAAGGAAATCTGCACTACAATGAAGTCTCACTTCCCCCCGGTCAAAAGGGCCATCTGAAAAAAGTGTAAAATCCAGAAAGGCAGGACAGGCCATGGAGAACTGGGAGCCTTGTTATGCTGATGGGCGGGATGTAAATTGCCAACAAACACTCGGGAGAAGTGTATGGTGTTTCCTGAAACATCTAAAAAACAAACCAACAGAACCTAGGGCACTTCCACTTATGGTCCTATAGCTTAGGGAAATTAAAATCAAAAAGACACAGCCACCCCAAAGTTTGGAACGGCTCTGTTTACAAGAACCTCGTTTACAGTACAAGTTCAACATCGCAGAAAGTGAAAAATGGATAAAAAAGATGTGGTATTTACTTACAATGCAATATCACTCAGCAATGAAATCTGTGTCATCAGGCCCTTAGCAGCACAATGAGTGGATTCAGGTATGATGATTCTAACTGAAATAAGTCACACAGAAAAAGAAACATCATAAGATATCAGTAATACACGGAATGGAAACTTGGCTACACAGGAACTGAATTACAGAACAGAACAGGGTCTCAAATTTAGAAAACCAACTTATGCTTGCTTAAGGGTAAAGGTGAGTTGGGGTGCTGCATAAAACCAGAGATTGAAATGAGCACAGATAAAGTTCCTTAAGCCAAATATGGAATAGACAAGAGCTACTCCTTGCTCAACGAAATGGACTCAACACCCCATATTAAACGCCTAAGAATGTTCCTAACTAGTAAGTATCTTAAAACCTATGGATTGCTATGTCTCCGAAAGAGAATCAAGCATGTGTACAGGGGCATAAACGCAGCAGTGATAGGATTGGAGAGGTTCGTGAGCAAATGAAGACCCTTTGAAGTCATATTGCATGGTACCCATTCCACGGGTTTCAACTACCCAGGTTTAAGGTATTCTTCCTTCAGCTAAAACATGCATGTGGAACCTAGAGTATGATCAACCATGTGATCGGGAGACGTGTTCAAATATGTCTCAGGTTTCGTACGCTGGTACTCGGGTGCAACATTCCAGACGCTTTACTAACACTCTCCCCACTTGGAGAGTCAGTCCCTTTAACCTCCTGTTTGGCCCAGTTTGCAATTTCTGTGGAAGATGAACAGGAATAGCGAGAACAAATGAAAGACTAGCTGGAGGTGTCTGGATGGGCAAATTTAACTCTCATTTCCCACCAGGAAGAGGAATTAACCAAAGGCTCAGCGTGCCGTGCCAGAACCAGATTAGGGCCTGAAGACATCCTGCGGTGTTGCGGCCAGGTCACAAGAAAGCGAGTTGAAGAAAGGAGCTCAGGGACACTGTAATTCACAAACCTGCAGAGTTATAAATGACAGCTATCGTCCAAAAATAGACTGAAGTAAGGCTGCCAAGAGGACTTGAAAGCGGGGCAGAATTGCAGGAAACCGATTTCAGGAGGTAGACTGGAATTGCATTTCAAGCATAGGAAAAGAGGCAGAACGTCCACAATGATGCACTTGGCCAAAAAGGGCGTATGCGTTTTTTCCTGAATATATTCAGGAAAAAACGCATACGCCCTTTTTGGCCAACCAAGCAAGCTTGCAAAGGAAATCTGCACTACAATGAAGTCTCACTTCCCCCCGGTCAAAAGGGCCATCTGAAAAAAGTGTAAAATCCAGAAAGGCAGGACAGGCCATGGAGAACTGGGAGCCTTGTTATGCTGATGGGCGGGATGTAAATTGCCAACAAACACTCGGGAGAAGTGTATGGTGTTTCCTGAAACATCTAAAAAACAAACCAACAGAACCTAGGGCACTTCCACTTATGGTCCTATAGCTTAGGGAAATTAAAATCAAAAAGACACAGCCACCCCAAAGTTTGGAACGGCTCTGTTTACAAGAACCTCGTTTACAGTACAAGTTCAACATCGCAGAAAGTGAAAAATGGATAAAAAAGATGTGGTATTTACTTACAATGCAATATCACTCAGCAATGAAATCTGTGTCATCAGGCCCTTAGCAGCACAATGAGTGGATTCAGGTATGATGATTCTAACTGAAATAAGTCACACAGAAAAAGAAACATCATAAGATATCAGTAATACACGGAATGGAAACTTGGCTACACAGGAACTGAATTACAGAACAGAACAGGGTCTCAAATTTAGAAAACCAACTTATGCTTGCTTAAGGGTAAAGGTGAGTTGGGGTGCTGCATAAAACCAGAGATTGAAATGAGCACAGATAAAGTTCCTTAAGCCAAATATGGAATAGACAAGAGCTACTCCTTGCTCAACGAAATGGACTCAACATCCCATATTAAACGCCTAAGAATGTTCCTAACTAGTAAGTATCTTAAAACCTATGGATTGCTATGTCTCCGAAAGAGAATCAAGCATGTGTACAGGGGCATAAACGCAGCAGTGATAGGACTGGAGAGGTTCGTGAGCAAATGAAGACCCTTTGAAGTCATATTGCATGGTACCCATTCCACGGGTTTCAACTACCCAGGTTTAAGGTATTCTTCCTTTAGCTAAAACATGCATGTGGAACCTAGAGTATGATCAACCATGTGATCGGGAGACGTGTTCAAATATGTCTCAGGTTTCGTACGCTGGTACTCGGGTGCAACATTCCAGACGCTTTACTAACACTCTCCCCACTTGGAGAGTCAGTCCCTTTAACCTCCTGTTTGGCCCAGTTTGCAATTTCTGTGGAAGATGAACAGGAATAGCGAGAACAAATGAAAGACTAGCTGGAGGTGTCTGGATGGGCAAATTTAACTCTCATTTCCCACCAGGAAGAGGAATTAACCAAAGGCTCAGCGTGCCGTGCCAGAACCAGATTAGGGCCTGAAGACATCCTGCGGTGTTGCGGCCAGGTCACAAGAAAGCGAGTTGAAGAAAGGAGCTCAGGGACACTGTAAATCACAAACCTGCAGAGTTATAAATGACAGCTATCGTCCAAAAAGAGACTGAAGTAAGGCTGCCAAGAGGACTTGAAAGTGGGGCAGAATTGCAGGAAACCGATTTCAGGAGGTAGACTGGAATTGCATTTCAAGCATAGGAAAAGAGGCAGAACGTCCACAATGATGCACTTGGCCAAAAAGGGCGTATGCGTTTTTTCCTGAATATATTCAGGAAAAAACGCATACGCCCTTTTTGGCCAACCAAGCAAGCTTGCAAAGGAAATCTGCACTACAATGAAGTCTCACTTCCCCCCGGTCAAAAGGGCCATCTGAAAAAAGTGTAAAATCCAGAAAGGCAGGACAGGCCATGGAGAACTGGGAGCCTTGTTATGCTGAAGGGTGGGATGTAAATTGCCAACAACCACTCCGGAGAAGTGTATGGTGTTTCCTGAAACATCTAAAAAACAAAGCAACAGAGCCTAGGGCAGTTCCACTTATGGTCCTATAGCTTAAGGAATTTAAACTCAAAAAGACACAGCCACCCCAAAGTTTGGAACGGCTCTGTTTACAAGAACCTCGTTTACAGTACAAGTTCAACATCGCAGAAAGTGAAAAATGGATAAAAAAGTTGTGGTATTTACTTACAAAGCAATATTACTCAGCAATGAAATCTGTGTCATCAGGCCCTTAGCAGCACAATGAGTGGATTCAGGTATGGTGATTCTAACTGAAATAAGTCACACAGAAAAAGAAACATCATAAGATATCAGTAATACACGGAATGGAAACTTGGCTACACAGGAACTGAATTACAGAACAGAACAGGGTCTCAAATTTAGAAAACCAACTTATGCTTGCTTAAGGGGAAAGGTGAGTTGGGGTGCTGCATAAAACCAGAGATTGAAATGAGCACAGATAAAGTTCCTTAAGCCAAATATGGAATAGACAAGAGCTACTCCTTGCTCAACGAAATGGACTAAACACCGCATATTAAACGCCTAAGAATGTACCTGACTAGTAAGTATCTTAAAACCTATGGATTGCTATGTCTCCGAAAGAGAATCAAGCATGTGTACAGGGGCATTAACGTAGCAGTGATAGGACTGGAGAGGTTCGGTGAGCAAATGAAGACCCTTTGAAGTCATATTGCATGGTACCCATTCCACGGGTTTCAACTACCCAGGTTTAAGGTATTCTTCCTTTAGCTAAAACATGCATGTGGAACCCAGAGTATGATCAACCATGTGATTGGGAGACGTGTTCAAATATATCTCAGTTTTCGTACCCTGGTACTCGGGTGCAACATTCCAGACGATTTACTAACACTCTCCCGACTTGGAGAGTCAGTCTCTTTAACCTCCTGTTTGGCCCAGTTTGCAATTTCTGCGGAAGATGAACAGGAATAGCGAGAACCAATGAGAGACTAGCTGGAGGTGTCTGGACGGGCAAATTTAACTCTCATTTCCCACCAGGAAGAGGAATTAACCAAAGGCTCAGCGTGCCGTGCCGGAAACAGATTAGGGCCTGAAGTCATCCTGCGGTGTTGCGGCCAGGTCACAAGAAAGCGAGTTGAAGAAAGGAGCTCAGGGGCACTGTAATTCACAAACCTGCAGAGTTATAAATGACAGCTATCGTCCAAAAATAGACTGAAGTAAGGCTGCCAAGAGGACTTGAAAGCGGGGCAGAATTGCAGGAAACCGATTTCAGGAGGTAGACTGGAATTGCATTGAAAGCATAGGAAAAGAGGCAGAACGTCCACAATGATGCACTTGGCCAAAAAGGGCGTATGCGTTTTTTCCTGAATATATTCAGGAAAAAACGCATACGCCCTTTTTGGCCAACCAAGCAAGCTTGCAAAGGAAATCTTCACTACAATGAAGTCTCACTTCCCCCCGGTCAAAAGGGCCATCTGAAAAAAGTGTAAAATCCAGAAAGGCAGGACAGGCCATGGAGAACTGGGAGCCTTGTTATGCTGATGGGCGGGATGTAAATTACCAACAGACACTCGGGAGAAGTGTATGGTGTTTCCTGAAACATCTAAAAACAAAGCAACAGAGCCTAGGGCACTTCCACTTATGGTCCTATAGCTTAGGGAAATTAAAATCAAAAAGACACAGCCACCCCAAAGTTCGGAACGCCTCTGTTTACAAGAACCTCGTTTACCGTACAAGTTCAATATCACAGAAAGTGAAAAATGGATAAAGAACTTGTGGTACTTACGTACAATGCAGTATCACTCAGCAATGAAATCTATGTCATCAGGCCCGTAGCAGCATAATGAGTGGATTCAGGTACGATGATTCTAACTGAAATAAGTCACACAGAAAAAGAAACATCATAAGATATCAGTAATACACGGAATGTAAACTTGGCTACACAGGAACTGAATTACAGAACAGAACAGGGTCTCAAATTTAGAAAACCAACTTATGCTTGCTTAAGGGGAAAGGTGAGTTGGGGTGCTGCATAAAACCAGAGATTGAAATGAGCACAGATAAAGTAACTTAAGTCAAATATGGAATAGACAAGAGCTACTCCTTGCTCAACGAAATGGACTCAACACCGCATATTAAACGCCTAAGAATGTACCTGACTAGTAAGTATCTTAAAACCTATGGATTGCTATGTCTCCGAAAGAGAATCAAGCGTGTGTACAGGGGCATAAACGCAGCAGTGATAGGATTGGAGAGGTTCGGTGAGCAAATGAAGACCCTTTGAAGTCATATTGCATGGTACCCATTACACGGGTCTCAACTCTCCAGGTTTAAGGTATTCTTCCTTCAGCTAAAACATGCATGTGGAACCCAAGTATGATCAACCATGTGAACGGGAGACGTGTTCAAATATGTCTCAGTTTTCCTCCCCTGGTACTCGGGTGCAACATTCCAGACGCTTTACTAACACTCTCCCCACTTGGAGAGTCAGCGCCTTTAACCTCCTGTTTGGCCCAGTTTGCAATTTCTGCAGAAGATGAACAGGCATAGCGAGAACCAATGAGAGGCTAGCTGGAGGTGTCTGGACGGGCAAATTTAACTCTCATTTCCCACCAGGAAGAGGAAATAACCAAAGGCTCAGCGTGCCGTGCCGGAACCAGATTAGGGCCTGAAGCCATCCTGCGGTGTTGCGGCCAGGTCACAAGAAAGCCAGTTGAAGAAAGGAGCTCAGGGGCACTGTAATTCACAAACCTGCAGAATTATAAATGACAGCTATCGTCCAAAAATAGACTGAAGTAAGGCTGCCAAGAGGGCTTGAAAGCGGGGCAGAATTGCAGGAAACCGATTTCAGGAGGTAGACTGGAATTGCATTGAAAGCATAGGAAAAGAGGCAGAACGTCCACAATGATGCACTTGGCCAAAAAGGGCGTATGCGTTTTTTCCTGAATATATTCAGGAAAAAACGCATACGCCCTTTTTGGCCAACCAAGCAAGCTTGCAAAGGAAATCTGCACTACAATGAAGTCTCACTTCCCCCCGGTCAAAAGGGCCATCTGAAAAAAGTGTAAAATCCAGAAAGGCAGGACAGGCCATGGAGAACTGGGAGCCTTGTTATGCTGAAGGGCGGGATGTAAATTGCCAACAACCACTTGGGAGAAGTGTATGGTGTTTCCTGAAACATCTAAAAAACAAAGCAACAGAGCCTAGGGCAGTTCCACTTATGGTCCTATAGCTTAGGGAATTTAAAATCAAAAAGACACAGCCACCCCAAAGTTTGGAACGGCTCTGTTTACAAGAACCTCGTTTATAGTACAAGTTCAACATCGCAGAAAGTGAAAAATGGATAAAAAAGTTGTGGTATTTACTTACAAAGCAATATCACTCAGCAATGAAATCTGTGTCATCAGGCCCTTAGTAGCACAATGAGTGGATTCAGGTATGATGATTCTAACTGAAATAAGTCACACAGAAAAAGAAACATCATAAGATATCAGTAATACACGGAATGTAAACTTGGCTACACAGGAACTGAATTACAGAACAGAACAGGGTCTCAAATTTAGAAAACCAACTTATGCTTGCTTAAGGGTAAAGGTGAGTTGGGGTGCTGCATAAAACCAGAGATTGAAATGAGCACAGATAAAGATCCTTAAGCCAAATATGGAATAGACAAGAGCTACTCCTTGCTCAACGAAATGGACTCAACACCGCATATTAAACGCCTAAGAATGTACCTGACTAGTAAGTATCTTAAAACCTATGGATTGCTATGTCTCCGAAAGAGAATCAAGCATGTGTACAAGGACATAAACGCAGCAGTGATAGGATTGGAGAGGTTCGTGAGCAAATGAAGACCCTTTGAAGTCATATTGCATGGTACCCATTCCACGGGTTTCAACTACCCAGGTTTAAGGTATTCTTCCTTCAGCTAAAACATGCATGTGGAACCTAGAGTATGATCAACCATGTGATCGGGAGACGTGTTCAAATATGTCTCAGTTTTCGTACCCTGGTACTCGGGTGCAACATTCCAGACGCTTTACTAACAGTCTCCCCACTTGGAGAGTCAGTCCCTTTAACCTCCTCTTTGGCCCAGTTTGCAATTTCTGTGGAAGATGAACAGGAATAGCGAGAACCAATGAGAGGCTAGCTGGAGGTGTCTGGACGGGCAAATTTAACTCTCATTTCCCACCAGGAAGAGGAATTAACCAAAGGCTCAGCATGCCGTGCCAGAACCAGATTAGGGCCTGAAGACATCCTGCGGTGTTGCGGCCAGGTCACAAGAAAGTGAGTTGAAGAAAGGAGCTCAGGGGCACTGTAATTCAAAAACCTGCAGAGTTATAAATGACAGCTATCGTCCAAAAATAGACTGAAGTAAGGCTGCCAAGAGGACTTGAAAGCGGGGCAGAATTGCAGGAAACCCATTTCAGGAGGTAGACTGGAATTGCATTGAAAGCATAGGAAAAGAGGCAGAACGTCCACAATGATGCACTTGGCCAAAAAGGGCGTATGCGTTTTTTCCTGAATATATTCAGGAAAAAACGCATACGGCCTTTTTGGCCAACCAAGCAAACTTGCAAAGGAAATCTGCACTACAATGAAGTCTCACTTCCCCCCGGTCAAAAGGGCCATCTGAAAAAAGTGTAAAATCCAGAAAGGCAGGACAGGCCATGGAGAACTGGGAGCCTTGTTATGCTGATGGGCGGGATGTAAATTGCCAACAGACACTCGGGAGAAGTGTATGGTGTTTCCTGAAACATCTAAAAAACAAAGCAACAGAGCCTAGGGCACTTCCACTTATGGTCCTATAGCTTAGGGAAATTAAAATCAAAAAGACACAGCCACCCCAAAGTTTGGGACGCCTCTGTTTACAAGAACCTCGTTTGCCGTACAAGTTCAATATCACAGAAAGTGAAAAATGGATAAAGAAGTTGTGGTATTCACTTACAAAGCAATATCACTCAGCAATGAAATCTGTGTCATCAGGCCCTTAGTAGCACAATGAGTGGATTCAGGTATGATGATTCTAACTGAAATAAGTCACACAGAAAAAGAAACATCATAAGATATCAGTAATACACGGAATGTAAACTTGGCTACACAGGAACTGAATTACAGAACAGAACAGGGTCTCAAATTTAGAAAACCAACTTATGCTTGCTTAAGGGGAAAGGTGAGTTGGGGTGCTGCATAAAACCAGAGATTGAAATGAGCACAGATAAAGTTCCTTAAGCCAAATATGGAATAGACAAGAGCTACTCCTTGCTCAAAGAAATGGACTCAACACCGCATATTAAATGCCTAAGAATGTACCTGACTAGTAAGTATCTTAAAACCTAGGGATTGCTATGTCTCCGAAAGAGAATCAAGCATGTGTACAGGGGCATAAACGCAGCAGTGATAGGATTGGAGAGGTTCGGTGAGCAAATGAAGACCCTTTGAAGTCATATTGCATGGTACCCATTCCACGGGTTTCAACTACCCAGGTTTAAGGTATTCTTCCTTCAGCTAAAACATGCATGTGGAACCTAGAGTATGATCAACCATGTGATCGGGAGACGTGTTCAAATATGTCTCAGTTTTCGTACCCTGGTACTAGGGTGCAACATTCCAGACGCTTTACTAACACTCTCCCCACTTGGAGAGTCAGTCCCTTTAACCTCCTGTTTGGCCCAGTTTGCAATTTCTGTGGAAGATGAACAGGAATAGCGAGAACCAATGAAAGACTAGCTGGAGGTGTCTGGATGGGCAAATTTAACTCTCATTTCCCACCAGGAAGAGGAATTAACCAAAGGCTCAGCGTGCCGTGCCAGAACCAGATTAGGGCCTGAAGACATCCTGCGGTGTTGCGGCCAGGTCACAAGAAAGCGAGTTGAAGAAAGGAGCTCAGGGGCACTGTAATTCACAAACCTGCAGAGTTATAAATGACAGCTATCGTCCAAAAATAGACTGAAGTAAGGCTGCCAAGAGGACTTGAAAGCGGGGCAGAATTGCAGGAAACCGATTTCAGGAGGTAGACTGGAATTGCATTGAAAGCATAGGAAAAGAGGCAGAACGTCCACAATGATGCACTTGGCCAAAAAGGGCGTATGCGTTTTTTCCTGAATATATTCAGGAAAAAACGCATACGCCCTTTTTGGCCAACCAAGCAAGCTTGCAAAGGAAATCTGCACTACAATGAAGTCTCACTTCCCCCCGGTCAAAAGGGCCATCTGAAAAAAGTGTAAAATCCAGAAAGGCAGGACAGGCCATGGAGAACTGGGAGCCTTGTTATGCTGATGGGCGGGATGTAAATTGCCAACAACCACTCGGGAGAAGTGTATGGTGTTTCCTGAAACATCTAAAAAACAAACCAACAGAGCCTAGGGCACTTCCACTTATGGTCCTATAGCTTAGGGAAATTAAAATCAAAAAGACACAGCCACCCCAAAGTTTGGGACGCCTCTGTTTACAAGAACCTCGTTTACAGTACAAGTTCAACATCGCAGAAAGTGAAAAATGGATAAAGAAGTTGTGGTATTTACTTACTAAGCAATATCACTCAGCAATGAAATCTATGTCATCAGGCCCTTAGCAGCACAATGAGTGGATTCAGGTATGATGATTCTAACTGAAATAAGTCACACAGAAATAGAAACATCATAAAATATCAGTAATACACGGAATGTAAACTTGGCTACACAGGAACTGAATTACAGAACAGAACAGGGTCTCAAATTTAGAAAACCAACTTATGCTTGCTTAAGGGGAAAGGTGAGTTGGGGTGCTGCATAAAACCAGAGATTGAAATGAGCACAGATAAAGTTCCTTAAGCCAAATATGGAATAGACAAGAGCTACTCCTTGCTCAACGAAATGGACTCAAAACCCCATATTAAACGCCTAAGAATGTACCTGACTAGTAAGTATCTTAAAACCTATGGATTGCTATGTCTCCGAAAGAGAATCAAGCATGTGTACAGGGGCATAAACGCAGCAGTGATAGGACTGGAGAGGTTCGGTGAGCAAATGAAGACCCTTTGAAGTCATATTGCATGGTACCCATTCCACGGGTTTCAACTACCCAGGTTTAAGGTATTCTTCCTTCAGCTAAAACATGCATGTGGAACCCAGAGTATGATCAACCATGTGATTGGGAGACGTGTTCAAATATATCTCAGTTTTCGTACCCTGGTACTCGGGCGCAACATTCCAGACGATTTACTAACACTCTCCCGACTTGGAGAGTCAGTCCCTTTAACCTCCTGTTTGGCCCAGTTTGCAATTTCTGCGGAAGATGAACAGGAATAGCGAGAACCAATGAGAGATTAGCTGGAGGTGTCTGGACGGGCAAATTTAACTTTCATTTCCCACCAGGAAGAGGAATTAACCAAAGGCTCAGCGTGCCGTGCCGGAACAAGATTAGGGCCTGAAGCCATCCTGCGGTGTTGCGGCCAGGTCACAAGAAAGCGAGTTGAAGAAAGGAGCTCAGGGGCACTGTAATTCACAAACCTGCAGAGTTATAAATGACAGCTATCGTCCAAAAATAGACTGAAGTAAGGCTGCCAAGAGGACTTGAAAGCGGGGCAGAATTGCAGGAAACCGATTTCAGGAGGTAGACTGGAATTGCATTGAAAGCATAGGAAAAGAGGCAGAACGTCCACAATGATGCACTTGGCCAAAAAGGGCGTATGCGTTTTTTCCTGAATATATTCAGGAAAAAACGCATACGCCCTTTTTGGCCAACCAAGCAAGCTTGCAAAGGAAATCTGCACTACAATGAAGTCTCACTTCCCCCCGGTCAAAAGGGCCATCTGAAAAAAGTGTAAAATCCAGAAAGGCAGGACAGGCCATGGACAACTGGGAGCCTTGTTATGCTGAAGGGCGGGATGTAAATTGCCAACAGACACTTGAGAGAAGTGTATGGTGTTTCCTGAAACATCAAAAAAACAAAGCAACAGAGCCTAGGGCACTTCCACTTATGGTCCTATAGCTTAGGGAAATTAAAATCAAAAAGACACAGCCACCCCAAAGTTTGGGACGCCTCTGTTTTCAAGAACCTCGTTTACCGTACAAGTTCAATATCACAGAATGTGAAAAATAGATAAAGAACTTGTGGTACTTACGTACAATGCAGTATCACTCAGCAATGAAATCTATGTCATCAGGCCCGTAGCAGCATAATGAGTAGATTCAGGTACGATGATTCTAACTGAAATAAGTCACACAGAAAAAGAAACATCATAAGATATCAGTAATACACGGAATGTAAACTTGGCTACACAGGAACTGAATTCCAAAACAGAACAGGTTCTCAAATTTAGAAAACCAACTTATGCTTGCTTAAGGGGAAAGGTGAGCTGGGTTGCTGCATAAAACCAGAGATTGAAATGAGCACAGATAAAGTTCCTTAAGCCAAATATGGAATAGACAAGAGCTACTCCTTGCTCAACGAAATGGACTCAACACCGCATATTAAACGCCTAAGAATGTACCTGACTAGTAAGTATCTTAAAACCTATGGATTGCTATGTCTCTGAAAGAGAATCAAGCATGTGTACAGGGGCATAAACGCAGCAGTGATAGGATTGGAGAGGTTCGGTGAGCAAATGAAGACCCTTTGAAGTCATATTGCATGGTACCCATTACACGGGTCTTAACTCTCCAGGTTTAAGGTATTCTTCCTTCAGCTAAAACATGCATGTGGAACCCAAGTATGATCAACCATGTGAACGGGAGACGTGTTCAAATATGTCTCAGTTTTCCTCCCCTGGTACTCGGGTGCAACATTCCAGACGCTTTACTAACACTCTCCCCACTTGGAGAGTCAACGCCTTTAACCTCCTGTTTGGCCCAGTTTGCAATTTCTGCGGAAGATGAACAGGAATAGCGAGAACCAATGAGAGACTAGCTGGAGGTGTCTGGACGGGCAAATTTAACTCTCATTTCCCACCAGGAAGAGGAAATAACCAAAGGCTCAGCGTGCCGTGCCGGAACCAGATTAGGGCCTGAAGCCATCCTGCGGTGTTGCGGCCAGGTCACAAGAAAGCGAGTTGAAGAAAGGAGCTCAGGGGCACTGTAATTCACAAACCTGCAGAGTTATAAATGACAGCTATCGTCCAAAAGTAGACTGAAGTAAGCCTGCCAAGAGGACTTGAAAGCGGGGCAGAATTGCAGGGAACCCATTTCAGGAGGTAGACTGGAATTGCATTGAAAGCATAGGAAAAGAGGCAGAACGTCCACAATGATGCACTTGGCCAAAAAGGGCGTATGCGTTTTTTCCTGAATATATTCAGGAAAAAACGCATACGCCCTTTTTGGCCAACCAAGCAAGCTTGCAAAGGAAATCTGCACTACAATGAAGTCTCACTTCCCCCTGGTCAAAAGGGCCATCTGAAAAAAGTGTAAAATCCAGAAAGGCAGGACAGGCCATGGAGAACAGGGAGCCTTGTTATGCTGAAGGGCGGGATGTAAATTGCCAACAACCACTCGGGAGAAGTGTATGGTGTTTCCTGAAACATCTAAAAAACAAAGCAACAGAGCCTAGGGCACTTCCACTTATGGTCCTATAGCTTAGGGAATTTAAAATCAAAAAGACACAGCCACCCCAAAGTTTGGGACACCTCTGTTTACAAGAACCTCGTTTACCGTACAAGTTCAATATCACAGAAAGTGAAAAATGGATAAAGAAGTTGTGGTATTTACGTACAATGCAGTATCACTCAGCAATTAAATCTATGTCATCAGGCCCGTAGCAGCATAATGAGTAGATTCAGGTACGATGATTCTAACTGAAATAAGTCACACAGAAAAAGAAACATCATAAGATATCACTAATACACGGAATGTAAACTTGGCTACACAGGAACTGAATTCCAAAACAGAACAGGTTCTCAAATTTAGAAAACCAACTTATGCTTGCTTAAGGGGAAAGGTGAGTTGGGTTGCTGCATAAAACCAGAGATTGAAATGAGCACAGATAAAGTTCCTTAAGCCAAATATGGAATACACAAGAGCTACTCCTTGCTCAATGAAATGGACTCAACACCGCATATTAAACGCCTAAGAACGTACCTGACTAGTAAGTATCTTAAAACCTATGGATTGCTATGTCTCCGAAAGAGAATCAAGCATGTGTACAGGGGCATAAACGCAGCAGTGATAGGATTGGAGAGGTTCGGTGAGCAAATGAAGACCCTTTGAAGTCACATTGCATGGTACCCATTACACGGGTTTCAACTACCCAGGTTTTAGGTATTCTTCCTTCAGCTAAAACATGCATGTGGAACCCAGAGTATGATCAACCATGTGATCGGGAGATGTGTTCAAATATGTCTCAGTTTTCCTCCCCTGGTACTCGGGTGCAACATTCCAGACGCTTTACTAACACTCTCCCCACTTGGAGAGTCAGCGCCTTTAACCTCCTGTTTGGCACAGTTTGCAATTTCTGCGGAAGATGAACAGGAATAGCGAGAACCAATGAGAGGCTAGCTGGAGGTGTCTGGACGGGCAAATTTAACTCTCATTTCCCACCAGGAAGAGGAAATAACCAAAGGCTCAGTGTGCCGTACCGGAACCAGATTAGGGCCTGAAGACATCCTGCGGTGTTGCGGCCAGCTCAAAAGAAAGCGAGTTGAAGAAAGGAGCTCAGGGGCACTGTAATTCACAAACCTGCAGAGTTATAAATGACAGCTATCGTCCAAAAATAGACTGAAGTAAGGCTGCCAAGAGGACTTGAAAGCGGGGCAGAATTGCAGGAAACCGATTTCAGGAGGTAGACTGGAATTGCATTGAAAGCATAGGAAAAGAGGCAGAACGTCCACAATGATGCACTTGGCCAAAAAGGGCGTATGCGTTTTTTCCTGAATATATTCAGGAAAAAACGCATACGCCCTTTTTGGCCAACCAAGCAAGCTTGCAAAGGAAATCTGCACTACAATGAAGTCTCACTTCCCCCCGGTCAAAAGGGCCATCTGAAAAAAGTGTAAAATCCAGAAAGGCAGGACAGGCCATGGAGAACTGGGAGCCTTGTTATGCTGATGGGCGGGATGTAAATTGCCAACAGACACTCGGGAGAAGTGTATGGTGTTTCCTGAAACATCTAAAAAACAAAACAACAGAGCCTAGGGCACTTCCACTTATGGTCCTATAGCTTAGGGAAATTAAAATCAAAAAGACACAGCCACCCCAAAGTTTGGGACGCCTCTGTTTACAAGAACCTCGTTTACCGTACAAGTTCAATATCACAGAAAGTGAAAAATGGATAAAGAACTTGTGGTACTTACGTACAATGCAGTATCACTCAGCAATGAAATCTATGTCATCAGGCCCGTAGCAGCATCATGAGTGGATTCAGGTACGATGATTCTAACTGAAATAAGTCACACAGAAAAAGAAACATCATAAGATATCAGTAATACACGGAATGTAAACTTGGCTACACAGGAACTGAATTACAGAACAGAACAGGTTCTCAAATTTAGAAAACCAACTTATGCTTGCTTAAGGGGAAAGGTGAGTTGGGGTGCTGCATAAAACCAGAGATTGAAATGAGCACAGATAAAGTTCCTTAAGCCAAATATGGAATAGACAAGAGCTACTCCTTGCTCAACGAAATGGACTCAACACCGCATATTAAACGCCTAAGAATGTACCTGACTTGTAAGTATCTTAAAACCTATGGATTGCTATGTCTCCGAAAGAGAATCAAGCATGTGTACAGGGGCATAAACGCAGCAGTGATAGGATTGGAGATGTTCGGTGAGCAAATGAAGACCCTTTGAAGTCATATTGCATGGTACCCATTCCACGGGTTTCAACTACCCAGGTTTTAGGTATTCTTCCTTCAGCTAAAACATGCATGTGGAACCCAGAGTATGATCAACCATGTGATCGGGAGACGTGTTCAAATATGTCTCAGTTTTCGTACCCTGGTACTCGGGTGCAACATTCCAGACGCTTTACTAACACTCTCCCCACTTGGAGAGTCAGTCCCTTTAACCTCCTGTTTGGCCCAGTTTGCAATTTCTGTGGAAGATGAACAGGAATAGCGAGAACCAATGAGAGACTAGCTGGAGGTGTCTGGATGGGCAAATTTAACTCTCATTTCCCACCAGGAAGAGGAATTAACCAAAGGCTCAGCGTGCCGTGCCAGAACGAGATTAGGGCCTGAAGACATCCTGCGGTGTTGCGGCCAGGTCACAAGAAAGCGAGTTGAAGAAAGGAGCTCAGGGGCACTGTAATTCACAAACCTGCAGAGTTATAAATGACAGCTATCGTCCAAAAATAGACTGAAGTAAGGCTGCCAAGAGGACTTGAAAGCGGGGCAGAATTGCAGGAAACCGATTTCAGGAGGTAGACTGGAATTGCATTGAAAGCATAGGAAAAGAGGCAGAACGTCCACAATGATGCACTTGGCCAAAAAGGGCGTATGCGTTTTTTCCTGAATATATTCAGGAAAAAACGCATACGCCCTTTTTGGCCAACCAAGCAAGCTTGCAAAGGAAATCTGCACTACAATGAAGTCTCACTTCCCCCCGGTCAAAAGGGCCATCTGAAAAAAGTGTAAAATCCAGAAAGGCAGGACAGGCCATGGAGAACTGGGAGCCTTGTTATGCTGATGGGCGGGATGTAAATTACCAATAGACACTCAGGAGAAGTGTATGGTGTCTCCTGAAACATCTAAAAAACAAAGCAACAGAGCCTAGGGCACTGCCACTTATGGTCCTATAGCTTAGGGAAATTAAAATCAAAAAGACACAGCCACCCCAAAGTTTGGGACGCCTCTGTTTACAAGAACCTCGTTTACCGTACAAGTTCAACATCACAGAAAGTGAAAAATGGATGAAGAAGTTGTGGTATTTACTTACAAAGCAATATCACTCAGCAATGAAATCTATGTCATCAGGCCCTTAGCAGCACAATGAGTGGATTCAGGTATGATGATTCTAACTGAAATAAGTCACACAGAAAAAGAAACATCATAAGATATCAGTAATACACGGAATGTAAACTTGGCTACACAGGAACTGAATTCCAAAACAGAACAGGTTCTCAAATTTAGAAAACCAACTTATGCTTGCTTAAGGGGAAAGGTGAGTTGGGTTGCTGCATAAAACCAGAGATTGAAATGAGCACAGATAAAGTTCCTTAAGCCAAATATGGAATAGACAAGAGCTACTCCTTGCTCAAGGAAATGGACTCAACACCGCATATTAAACGCCTAAGAATGTACCTGACTAGTAAGTATCTTAAAACCTATGGATTGCTATGTCTCTGAAAGAGAATCAAGCATGTGTACAGGGGCATAAACGCAGCAGTGATAGGATTGGAGAGGTTCGGTGAGCAAATGAAGACCCTTTGAAGTGATATTGCATGGTACCCATTACACGGGTCTTAACTCTCCAGGTTTAAGGTATTCTTCCTTCAGCTAAAACATGCATGTGGAACCCAAGTATGATCAACCATGTGAACGGGAGACGTGTTCAAATATGTCTCAGTTTTCCTCCCCTGGTACTCGGGTGCAACATTCCAGACGCTTTACTAACACTCTCCCCACTTGGAGAGTCAACGCCTTTAACCTCCTGTTTGGCCCAGTTTGCAATTTCTGCGGAAGATGAACAGGAATAGCGAGAACCAATGAGAGACTAGCTGGAGGTGTCTGGACGGGCAAATTTAACTCTCATTTCCCACCAGGAAGAGGAAATAACCAAAGGCTCAGCGTGCCGTGCCGGAACCAGATTAGGGCCTGAAGCCATCCTGCGGTGTTGCGGCCAGGTCACAAGAAAGCGAGTTGAAGAAAGGAGCTCAGGGGCACTGTAATTCACAAACCTGCAGAGTTATAAATGACAGCTATCGTCCAAAAGTAGACTGAAGTAAGCCTGCCAAGAGGACTTGAAAGCGGGGCAGAATTGCAGGGAACCCATTTCAGGAGGTAGACTGGAATTGCATTGAAAGCATAGGAAAAGAGGCAGAACGTCCACAATGATGCACTTGGCCAAAAAGGGCGTATGCGTTTTTTCCTGAATATATTCAGGAAAAAACGCATACGCCCTTTTTGGCCAACCAAGCAAGCTTGCAAAGGAAATCTGCACTACAATGAAGTCTCACTTCCCCCCGGTCAAAAGGGCCATCTGAAAAAAGTGTAAAATCCAGAAAGGCAGGACAGGCCATGGAGAACAGGGAGCCTTGTTATGCTGAAGGGCGGGATGTAAATTGCCAACAAACACTCGGGAGAAGTGTATGGTGTTTCCTGAAACATCTAAAAAACAAAGCAACAGAGCCTAGGGCACTTCCACTTATGGTCCTATAGCTTAGGGAATTTAAAATCAAAAAGACACAGCCACCCCAAAGTTTGGGACGCCTCTGTTTACAAGAACCTCGTTTACCGTACAAGTTCAATATCACAGAAAGTGAAAAATGGATAAAGAAGTTGTGGTATTTACGTACAATGCAGTATCACTCAGCAATTAAATCTATGTCATCAGGCCCGTAGCAGCATAATGAGTAGATTCAGGTACGATTATTCTAACTGAAATAAGTCACACAGAAAAAGAAACATCATAAGATATCACTAATACACGGAATGTAAACTTGGCTACACAGGAACTGAATTCCAAAACAGAACAGGTTCTCAAATTTAGAAAACCAACTTATGCTTGCTTAAGGGGAAAGGTGAGTTGGGTTGCTGCATAAAACCAGAGATTGAAATGAGCACAGATAAAGTTCCTTAAGCCAAATATGGAATACACAAGAGCTACTCCTTGCTCAATGAATTGGACTCAACACCGCATATTAAACGCCTAAGAATGTACCTGACTAGTAAGTATCTTAAAACCTATGGATTGCTATGTCTCCGAAAGAGAATCAAGCATGTGTACAGGGGCATAAACGCAGCAGTGATAGGATTGGAGAGGTTCGGTGAGCAAATGAAGACCCTTTGAAGTCATATTGCATGTTACCCATTACACGGGTTTCAACTACCCAGGTTTTAGGTATTCTTCCTTCAGCTAAAACATGCATGTGGAACCCAGAGTATGATCAACCATGTGATCGGGAGACGTGTTCAAATATGTCTCAGGTTTCCTCCCCTGGTACTCGGGTGCAACATTCCAGACGCTTTACTAACACTCTCCCCACTTGGAGAGTCAGCGCCTTTAACCTCCTGTTTGGCACAGTTTGCAATTTCTGCGGAAGATGAACAGGAATAGCGAGAACCAATGAGAGACTAGCTGGAGGTGTCTGGACGGGCAAATTTAACTCTCATTTCCCACCAGGAAGAGGAAATAACCAAAGGCTCAGTGTGCCGTACCGGAACCAGATTAGGGCCTGAAGCCATCCTGCGGTGTTGCGGCCAGCTCAAAAGAAAGCGAGTTGAAGAAAGGAGCTCAGGGGCACTGTAATTCACAAACCTGCAGAGTTATAAATGACAGCTATCGTCCAAAAATAGACTGAAATAAGGCTGCCAAGAGGACTTGAAAGCGGGGCAGAATTGCAGGAAACCGATTTCAGGAGGTAGACTGGAATTGCATTGAAAGCATAGGAAAAGAGGCAGAACGTCCACAATGATGCACTTGGCCAAAAAGGGCGTATGCGTTTTTTCCTGAATATATTCAGGAAAAAACGCATACGCCCTTTTTGGCCAACCAAGCAAGCTTGCAAAGGAAATCTGCACTACAATGAAGTCTCACTTCCCCCCGGTCAAAAGGGCCATCTGAAAAAAGTGTAAAATCCAGAAAGGCAGGACAGGCCATGGAGAACTGGGAGCCTTGTTATGCTGATGGGCGGGATGTAAATTGCCAACAGACACTCGGGAGAAGTGTATGGTGTTTCCTGAAACATCTAAAAAACAAAACAACAGAGCCTAGGGCACTTCCACTTATGGTCCTATAGCTTAGGGAAATTAAAATCAAAAAGACACAGCCACCCCAAAGTTTGGGACGCCTCTGTTTACAAGAACCTCGTTTACCATACAAGTTCAATATCACAGAAAGTGAAAAATGGATAAAGAACTTGTGGTACTTACGTACAATGCAGTATCACTCAGCAATGAAATCTATGTCATCAGGCCCGTAGCAGCATCATGAGTGGATTCAGGTACGATGATTCTAACTGAAATAAGTCACACAGAAAAAGAAACATCATAAGATATTAGTAATACACGGAATGTAAACTTGGCTACACAGGAACTGAATTACAGAACAGAACAGGTTCTCAAATTTAGAAAACCAACTTATGCTTGCTTAAGGGGAAAGGTGAGTTGGGGTGCTGCATAAAACCAGAGATTGAAATGAACACAGATAAAGTTCCTTAAGCCAAATATGGAATAGACAAGAGCTACTCCTTGCTCAACGAAATGGACTCAACACCGCATATTGAACGCCTAAGAATGTACCTGACTTGTAAGTATCTTAAAACCTATGGATTGCTATGTCTCTGAAAGAGAATCAAGCATGTGTACAGGGGCATAAACGCAGCAGTGATAGGATTGGAGAGGTTCAGTGAGCAAATGAAGACCCTTTGAAGTCATATTGCATGGTACCCATTACACGGGTCTTAACTCTCCAGGTTTAAGGTATTCTTCCTTCAGCTAAAACATGCATGTGGAACCCAAGTATGATCAACCATGTGAACGGGAGACGTGTTCAAATATGTCTCAGTTTTCCTCCCCTGGTACTCGGGTGCAACATTCCAGACGCTTTACTAACACTCTCCCCACTTGGAGAGTCAACGCCTTTAACCTCCTGTTTGGCCCAGTTTGCAATTTCTGCGGAAGATGAACAGGAATAGCGAGAACCAATGAGAGACTAGCTGGAGGTGTCTGGACGGGCAAATTTAACTCTCATTTCCCACCAGGAAGAGGAAATAACCAAAGGCTCAGCGTGCCGTGCCGGAACCAGATTAGGGCCTGAAGCCATCCTGCGGTGTTGCGGCCAGGTCACAAGAAAGCGAGTTGAAGAAAGGAGCTCAGGGGCACTGTAATTCACAAACCTGCAGAGTTATAAATGACAGCTATCGTCCAAAAGTAGACTGAAGTAAGCCTGCCAAGAGGACTTGAAAGCGGGGCAGAATTGCAGGGAACCCATTTCAGGAGGTAGACTGGAATTGCATTGAAAGCATAGGAAAAGAGGCAGAACGTCCACAATGATGCACTTGGCCAAAAAGGGCGTATGCGTTTTTTCCTGAATATATTCAGGAAAAAACGCATACGCCCTTTTTGGCCAACCAAGCAAGCTTGCAAAGGAAATCTGCACTACAATGAAGTCTCACTTCCCCCCGGTCAAAAGGGCCATCTGAAAAAAGTGTAAAATCCAGAAAGGCAGGACAGGCCATGGAGAACAGGGAGCCTTGTTATGCTGAAGGGCGGGATGTAAATTGCCAACAAACACTCGGGAGAAGTGTATGGTGTTTCCTGAAACATCTAAAAAACAAAGCAACAGAGCCTAGGGCACTTCCACTTATGGTCCTATAGCTTAGGGAATTTAAAATCAAAAAGACACAGCCACCCCAAAGTTTGGGACGCCTCTGTTTACAAGAACCTCGTTTACCGTACAAGTTCAATATCACAGAAAGTGAAAAATGGATAAAGAAGTTGTGGTATTTACGTACAATGCAGTATCACTCAGCAATTAAATCTATGTCATCAGGCCCGTAGCAGCATAATGAGTAGATTCAGGTACGATTATTCTAACTGAAATAAGTCACACAGAAAAAGAAACATCATAAGATATCAGTAATACACGGAATGTAAACTTGGCTACACAGGAACTGAATTACAGAACAGAACAGGGTCTCAAATTTAGAAAAACAACTTATGCTTGCTTAAGGGGAAAGGTGAGTTGGGGTGCTGCATAAAACCAGAGATTGAAATGAGCACAGATAAAGTTCCTTAAGTCAAATATGGAATAGACAAGAGCTACTCCTTGCTCAACGAAATGGACTCAACACCGCATATTAAACGCCTAAGAATGTACCTGACTAGTAAGTATCGCAAAACCTATGGATTGCTATGTCTGCAAAAGAGAATCAAGCATGTGTACAGGGGCATAAACGCAGCAGTGATAGGATTGGAGAGGTTCGGTGAGCAAATGAAGACCCTTTGAAGTCATATTGCATGGTACGCATTACACGGGTCTCAACACTCCAGGTTTAAGGTATTCTTCCTTCAGCTAAAACATGCATGTGGAACCTAGAGTATAATCAACCATGTGATCGGGAGACGTGTTCAAATATGTCTCAGTTTTCCTCCCCTGGTACTCGGGTGCAACATTCCAGACGCTTTACTAACACTCTCCCGACTTGGAGAGTCAGTCCCTTTAACCTCCTGTTTGGCCCAGTTTGCAATTTCTGCGGAAGATGAACAGGAATAGCGAGAACCAATGAGAGACTAGCTGGAGGTGTCTGGACGGGCAAATTTAACTCTCATTTCCCACCAGGAAGAGGAATTAACCAAAGGCTCAGCGTGCCGTGCCAGAACCAGATTAGGGCCTGAAGCCATCCTGCAGTGTTGCGGCCAGGTCACAAGAAAGCGAGTTGAAGAAAGGAGCTCAGGGGCACTGTAATTCACAAACCTGCAGACTTATAAATGACAGCTATCGTCCAAAAATAGACTGAAGTAAGGCTGCCAAGAGGACTTGAAAGCGGGGCAGAAGTGCAGGAAACCGATTTCAAGAGGTAGACTGGAATTGCATTGAAAGCATAGGAAAAGAGGCAGAACGTCCACAATGATGCACTTGGCCAAAAAGGGCGTATGCGTTTTTTCCTGAATATATTCAGGAAAAAATGCATACGCCCTTTTTGGCCAACCAAGCAAGCTTGCAAAGGAAATCTGCACTACAATGAAGTCTCACTTCCCCCCGGTCAAAAGGGCCATCTGAAAAAAGTGTAAAATCCAGAAAGGCAGGACAGGCCATGGAGAACTGGGAGCCTTGTTATGCTGATGGGCGCGATGTAAATTGCCAACATCCACTCGGGAGAAGTGTATGGTGTTTCCTGAAACATCTAAAAAACAAAGCAACAGAACCTAGGGCACTTCCACTTACGGTCCTATAGCTTAGGGAAATTAAAATCAAAAAGACACAGCCACCCCAAAGTTTGGAACGGCTCTGTTTACAAGAACCTCGTTTACAGTACAAGTTCAACATCGCAGAAAGTGAAAAATGGATAAAGAAGTTGTGGTATTTACTTACAAAGCAATATCACTCAGCAATGAAATCTGTGTCATCAGGCGCTTAGCAGCACAATGAGTGGATGCAGGTACGATGATTCTAACTGAAATAAGTCACACAGAAAAAGAAACATCATAAGATATCACTAATACACGGAATGTAAACTTGGCTACACAGGAACTGAATTACAGAACAGAACAGGGTCTCAAATTTAGAAAACCAACTTATGCTTGCTTAAGGGGAAAGGTGAGTTGGGGTGCTGCATAAAACCAGAGATTGAAATGAGCACAGATAAAGTTCCTTAAGCCAAATATGGAATAGACAAGAGCTACTCCTTGCTCAACGAAATGGACTCAACACCCCATATTAAACGCCTAAGAATGTACCTGACTAGTAAGTATCTTAAAACCTATGGATTGCTATGTCTCCAAAAGAGAATCAAGCGTGTGTACAGGGGCATAAACGCAGCAGTGATAGGATTGGAGAGGTTCGGTGAGCAAATGAAGACCCTTTGAAGTCATATTGCATGGTACCCATTACACGGGTCTCAACTCCCCAGGTTTAAGGTATTCTTCCTTCAGCTAAAACATGCATGTGGAACCCAAGTATGATCAACCATGTGAACGGGAGATGTGTTCAAATATGTCTCAGTTTTCCTCCCCTGGTACTCGGGTGCAACATTCCAGACGCTTTACTAACACTCTCCCCACTTGGAGAGTCAGCGCCTTTAACCTCCTGTTTGGCCCAGTTTGAAATTTCTGCGGAAGATGAACAGGAATAGCGAGAACCAATGAGAGGCTAGCTGGAGGTGTCTGGACGGGCAAATTTAACTCTCATTTCCCACCAGGAAGAGGAAATAACCAAAGGCTCAGCGTGCCGTACCGGAACCAGATTAGGGCCTGAAGCCATCCTGCGGTGTTGCGGCCAGCTCAAAAGAAAGCGAGTTGAAGAAAGGAGCTCAGGGGCACTGTAATTCACAAACCTGCAGAGTTATAAATGACAGCTATCGTCCAAAAATACACTGAAGTAAGGCTGCCAAGAGGACTTGAAAGCGGGGCAGAATTGCAGGAAACCGATTTCAGGAGGTAGACTGGAATTGCATTGAAAGCATAGGAAAAGAGGCAGAACGTCCACAATGATGCACTTGGCCAAAAAGGGCGTATGCGTTTTTTCCTGAATATATTCAGGAAAAAACGCATACGCCCTTTTTGGCCAACCAAGCAAGCTTGCAAAAGAAATCTGCACTACAATGAAGTCTCACTTCCCCCCGGTCAAAAGGGCCATCTGAAAAAAGTGTAAAATCCAGAAAGGCAGGACAGGCCATGGAGAACTGGGAGCCTTGTTATACTGATGGGCGGGATGTAAATTGCCAACAGACACTCAGGAGAAGTGTATGGTGTTTCCTGAAACATCTAAAAAACAAAGCAACAGAACCTAGGGCACTTCCACTTATGGTCCTATAGCTTAGGGAAATTAAAATCAAAAAGACACAGCCACCCCAAAGTTTGGAACGGCTCTGTTTACAAGAACCTCGTTTACAGTACAAGTTCAACATCGCAGAAAGTGAAAAATGGATAAAGAAGTTGTGGTATTTACTTACAAAGCAATATCACTCAGCAATGAAATCTATGTCATCAGGCCCTTAGCATCACAATGAGTGGATTCAGGTATGATGATTCTAACTGAAATAAGTCACACAGAAAAAGAAACATCATAAGATATCAGTAATACACGGAATGTAAACTTGGCTACACAGGAACTGAATTACAGAACAGAACAGGGTCTCAAATTTAGAAAACCAACTTATGCTTGCTTAAGGGTAAAGGTGAGTTGGGGTGCTGCATAAAACCAGAGATTGAAATGAGCACAGATAAAGTTCCTTAAGTCAAATATGGAATAGACAAGAGCTACTCCTTGCTCAACGAAATGGACTCAACACCGCATATTAAACTCCTAAGAATGTACCTGACTAGTAAGTATCTTAAAACCTATGGATTGCTATGTCTCTGAAAGAGAATCAAGCATGTGTACAGGGGCATAAACGCAGCAGTGATAGGATTGGAGAGGTTCGGTGAGCAAATGAAGACCCTTTGAAGTCATATTGCATGTTACCCATTCCACGGGTTTCAACTACCCAGTTTTAAGGTATTCTTCCTTCAGCTAAAACATGCATGTGGAACCTAGAGTATGATCAACCATGTGATCGGGAGACGTGTTCAAATATGTCTCAGTTTTCCTCCCCTGGTACTCGGGTGCAACATTCCAGACGCTTTACTAACACTCTCCCCACTTGGAGAGTCAGTCCCTTTAACCTCCTGTTTGGCCCAGTTTGCAATTTCTGCGGAAGATGAACAGGAATAGCGAGAACCAATGAGAGGCTAGCTGGAGGTGTCTGGACGGGCAAATTTAACTCTCATTTCCCACCAGGAAGAGGAAATAACCAAAGGCTCAGCGTGCCGTGCCGGAACCAGATTAGGGCCTGAAGCCATCCTGCAGTGTTGCGGCCAGCTCAAAAGAAAGCGAGTTGAAGAAAGGAGCTCAGGGGCACTGTAATTCACAAACCTGCAGAGTTATAAATGACAGCTATCGTCCAAAAATAGACTGAAGTAAGGCTGCCAAGAGGACTTGAAAGCGGGGCAGAATTGCAGGAAACCGATTTCAGGAGGTAGACTGGAATTGCATTGAAAGCATAGGAAAAGAGGCAGAACGTCCACAATGATGCACTTGGCCAAAAAGGGCGTATGCGTTTTTTCCTGAATATATTCAGGAAAAAACGCATACGCCCTTTTTGGCCAACCAAGCAAGCTTGCAAAGGAAATCTGCACTACAATGAAGTCTCACTTCCCCCCGGTCAAAAGGGCCATCTGAAAAAAGTGTAAAATCCAGAAAGGCAGGACAGGCCATGGACAACTGGGAGCCTTGTTATGCTGATGGGCGGGATGTAAATTGCCAACAGACACTCGGGAGAAGTGTATGGTGTTTCCTGAAACATCTAAAAAACAAAGCAACAGAGCCTAGGGCACTTCCACTTATGGTCCTATAGCTTAGGGAAATTAAAATCAAAAAGACACAGCCACCCCAATCTTTCAAACGGCTCTGTTTACAAGAACCTCGTTTACAGTACAAGTTCAACATCGCAGAAAGTGAAAAATGGATAAAGAAGTTGTGGTATTTACTTACAAAGCAATATCACTCAGCAATGAAATCTGTGTCATCAGGCCCATAGCAGCACAATGAGTGGATTCAGGTATGATGATTCTAACTGAAATAAGTCACACAGAAAAGAAACATCATAAGATATCAGTAATACACGGAATGTAAACTTGGCTACACAGGAACTGAATTACAGAACAGAACAGGGTCTCAAATTTAGAAAAACAACTTATGCTTGCTTAAGGGGAAAGGTGAGTTGGGGTGCTGCATAAAACCAGAGATTGAAATGAGCACAGATAAAGTTCCTTAAGTCAAATATGGAATAGACAAGAGCTACTCCTTGCTCAACGAAATGGACTCAACACCGCATATTAAACGCCTAAGAATGTACCTGACTAGTAAGTATCGCAAAACCTATGGATTGCTATGTCTGCAAAAGAGAATCAAGCATGTGTACAGGGGCATAAACGCAGCAGTGATAGGATTGGAGAGGTTCGGTGAGCAAATGAAGACCCTTTGAAGTCATATTGCATGGTACGCATTACACGGGTCTCAACTCTCCAGGTTTAAGGTATTCTTCCTTCAGCTAAAACATGCATGTGGAACCCAAGTATGATCAACCATGTGAACGGGAGACGTGTTCAAATATGTCTCAGTTTTCCTCCCCTGGTACTCGGGTGCAACATTCCAGACGCTTTACTAACACTCTCCCCACTTGGAGAGTCAGCGCCTTTAACCTCCTGTTTGGCCCAGTTTGAAATTTCTGCGGAAGATGAACAGGAATAGCGAGAACCAATGAGAGGCTAGCTGGAGGTGTCTGGACGGGCAAATTTAACTCTCATTTCCCACCAGGAAGAGGAAATAACCAAAGGCTCAGCGTGCCGTACCGGAACCAGATTAGGGCCTGAAGCCATCCTGCGGTGTTGCGGCCAGCTCAAAAGAAAGCGAGTTGAAGAAAGGAGCTCAGGGGCACTGTAATTCACAAACCTGCAGAGTTATAAATGACAGCTATCGTCCAAAAATAGACTGAAGTAAGGCTGCCAAGAGGACTTGAAAGCGGGGCAGAATTGCAGGAAACCAATTTCAGGAGGTAGACTGGAATTGCATTGAAAGCATAGGAAAAGAGGCAGAACGTCCACAATGATGCACTTGGCCAAAAAGGGCGTATGCGTTTTTTCCTGAATATATTCAGGAAAAAACGCATACGCCCTTTTTGGCCAACCAAGCAAGCTTGCAAAAGAAATCTGCACTACAATGAAGTCTCACTTCCCCCCGGTCAAAAGGGCCATCTGAAAAAAGTGTAAAATCCAGAAAGGCAGGACAGGCCATGGAGAACTGGGAGCCTTGTTATGCTGATGGGCGGGATGTAAATTGCCAACAGACACTCAGGAGAAGTGTATGGTGTTTCCTGAAACATCTAAAAAACAAAGCAACAGAACCTAGGGCACTTCCACTTATGGTCCTATAGCTTAGGGAAATTAAAATCAAAAAGACACAGCCACCCCAAAGTTTGGAACGGCTCTGTTTACAAGAACCTCGTTTACAGTATAAGTTCAACATCGCAGAAAGTAAAAAATGGATAAAGAAGTTGTGGTATTTACTTACAAAGCAATATCACTCAGCAATGAAATCTGTGTCATCAGGCCCTTAGCAGCACAATGAGTGGATTCAGGTATGATGATTCTAACTGAAGTAAGTCACACAGAAAAAGAAACATCATAAGATATCAGTAATACATGGAATGTAAACTTGGCTACACAGGAACTGAATTACAGAACAGAACAGGGACTCAAATTTAGAAAACCAACTTATGCTTGCTTAAGGGTAAAGGTGAGTTGGGGTGCTGCATAAAACCAGAGATTGAAATGAGCACAGATAAAGTTCCTTAAGTCAAATATGGAATAGACAAGAGCTACTCCTTGCTCAACGAAATGGACTCAACACCGCATATTAAACGCCTAAGAATGTACCTGACTAGTAAGTATCTTAAAACCTATGGATTGCTATGTCTCCGAAAGAGAATCAAGCATGTGTACAAGGGCATAAACGCAGCAGTGATAGGATTGGAGAGGTTCGGTGAGCAAATGAAGACCCTTTGAAGTCATATTGCATGGTACCCATTCCACGGGTTTCAACTACCCAGGTTTAAGGTATTCTTCCTTCAGCTAAAACATGCATGTGGAACCTAGAGTATGATCAACCATGTGATCGGGAGAAGTGTTCAAATATGTCAGTTTTCGTACCCTGGTACTCGGGTGCAACATTCCAGACGCTTTACTAACACTCTCCCGACTTGGAGAGTCAGTCCCTTTAACCTCCTGTTTGGCCCAGTTTGCAATTTCTGCGGAAGATGAACAGGTATAGCAAGAACCAATGAGAGGCTAGCTGGAGGTGTCTGGACGGGCAAATTTAACTCTCATTTCCCACCAGGAAGAGGAAATAACCAAAGGCTCAGCGTGCCGTACCGGAACCAGATTAGGGCCTGAAGCCATCCTGCAGTGTTGCGGCCAGCTGAAAAGAAAGCGAGTTGAAGAAAGGAGCTCAGGGGCACTGTAATTCACAAACCTGCAGAGTTATAAATGACAGCTATCGTCCAAAAATAGACTGAAGTAAGGCTGCCAAGAGGACTTGAAAGCGGGGCAGAATTGCAGGAAACCGATTTCAGGAGGTAGACTGG
Organism: Delphinus delphis; assembly: GCF_949987515.2. Taxonomy (NCBI): domain Eukaryota; kingdom Metazoa; phylum Chordata; class Mammalia; order Artiodactyla; family Delphinidae; genus Delphinus; species Delphinus delphis. The sequence continues at coordinate 449,512 of NW_027192825.1, forward strand.
AATTGCATTGAAAGCATAGGAAAAGAGGCAGAACGTCCACAATGATGCACTTGGCCAAAAAGGGCGTATGCGTTTTTTCCTGAATATATTCAGGAAAAAACGCATACGCCCTTTTTGGCCAACCAAGCAAGCTTGCAAAGGAAATCTGCACTACAATGAAGTCTCACTTCCCCCCGGTCAAAAGGGCCATCTGAAAAAAGTGTAAAATCCAGAAAGGCAGGACAGACCATGGAGAACTGGGAGCCTTGTTATGCTGATCGGCGGGATGTAAATTGCCAACAGACACTCGGGAGAAGTGTATGGTGTTTCCTGAAACATCTAAAAAACAAAGCAACAGAGCCTAGGGCACTGCCACTTATGGTCCTATAGCTTAGGGAAATTAAAATCAAAAAGACACAGCCACCCCAAAGTTTGGGACGCCTCTGTTTACAAGAACCTCGTTTACAGTACAAGTTCAACATCGCAGAAAGTGAAAAATGGATAAAGAACTTGTGGTACTTACGTACAATGCAGTATCACTCAGCAATGAAATCTATGTCATCAGGCCTGTAGCAGCATAATGAGTGGATTCAGGTACGATGATTCTAACTGAAATAAGTCACACAGAAAAAGAAACATCATAAGATATCACTAATACACGGAATGTAAACTTGGCTACACAGGAACTGCATTCCAGAACAGAACAGGGTCTCAAATTTAGAAAACCAACTTATGCTTGCTTAAGGGTAAAGGTGAGTTGGGGTGCTGCATAAAACCAGAGATTGAAATGAGCACAGATAAAGTTCCTTAAGCCAAATATGGAATAGACAAGAGCTACTCCTTGCTCAACGAAATGGACTCAAAACCCCATATTAAACCCCTAAGAATGTACCTGACTAGTAAGTATCTTAAAACCTATGGATTGCTATGTCTCCAAAAGAGAATCAAGCGTGTGTACAGGGGCATAAACGCAGCAGTGATAGGATTGGAGAGGTTCGGTGAGCAAATGAAGACCCTTTGAAGTCATATTGCATGGTACCCATTACACGGGTCTCAACTCTCCAGGTTTAAGGTATTCTTCCTTCAGCTAAAACATGCATGTGGAACCCAGAGTATGATCAACCATGTGAACGGGAGACGTGTTCAAATATGTCTCAGTTTTCCTCCCCTGGTACTCGGGTGCAACATTCCAGACGCTTTATAACACTCTCCCGACTTGGAGAGTCAGTCCCTTTAACCTCCTGTTTGGCCCAGTTTGCAATTTCTGCGGAAGATGAACAGGAATAGCGAGAACCAATGAGAGGCTAGCTGGAGGTGTCTGGACGGGCAAATTTAACTCTCATTTCCCACCAGGAAGAGGAAATAACCAAAGGCTCAGCGTGCCGTACCGGAACCAGATTAGGGCCTGAAGCCATCCTGTGGTGTTGCGGCCAGCTCAAAAGAAAGCGAGTTGAAGATAGGAGCCCAGGGGCACTGTAATTCACAAACCTGCAGAGTTATAAATGACAGCTATCGTCCAAAAATACACTGAAGTAAGGCTGCCAAGAGGACTTGAAAGCGGGGCAGAATTGCAGGAAACCGATTTCAGGAGGTAGACTGGAATTGCATTGAAAGCATAGGAAAAGAGGCAGAACGTCCACAATGATGCACTTGGCCAAAAAGGGCGTATGCGTTTTTTCCTGAATATATTCAGGAAAAAACGCATACGCCCTTTTTGGCCAACCAAGCAAGCTTGCAAAGGAAATCTGCACTACAATGAAGTCTCACTTCCCCCCGGTCAAAAGGGCCATCTGAAAAAAGTGTAAAATCCAGAAAGGCAGGACAGGCCATGGACAACTGGGAGCCTTGTTATGCTGATGGGCGGGATGTAAATTGCCAACAACCACTCGGGAGAAGTATATGGTGTTTCCTGAAACATCTAAAAAACAAAGCAACAGAACCTAGGGCACTTCCACTTATGGTCCTATAGCTTAGGGAAATTAAAATCAAAAAGACACAGCCACCCCAAAGTTTGGAACGGCTCTGTTTACAAGAACCTCGTTTACAGTACAAGTTCAACATCGCAGAAAGTGAAAAATGGATAAAGAAGTTGTGGTATTCACTTACAAAGCAATATCACTCAGCAATGAAATCTATGTCATCAGGCCCTTAGCATCACAATGAGTGGATTCAGGTATGATGATTCTAACTGAAATAAGTCACACAGAAAAAGAAACATCATAAGATATCAGTAATACACGGAATGTAAACTTGGCTACACAGGAACTGAATTACAGAACAGAACAGGGTCTCAAATTTAGAAAACCAACTTATGCTTGCTTAAGGGTAAAGGTGAGTTGGGGTGCTGCATAAAACCAGAGATTGAAATGAGCACAGATAAAGTTCCTTAAGTCAAATATGGAATAGACAAGAGCTACTCCTTGCTCAACGAAATGGACTCAACACCGCATATTAAACTCCTAAGAATGTACCTGACTAGTAAGTATCTTAAAACCTATGGATTGCTATGTCTCTGAAAGAGAATCAAGCATGTGTACAGGGGCATAAACGCAGCAGTGATAGGATTGGAGAGGTTCGGTGAGCAAATGAAGACCCTTTGAAGTCATATTGCATGTTACCCATTCCACGGGTTTCAACTACCCAGTTTTAAGGTATTCTTCCTTCAGCTAAAACATGCATGTGGAACCTAGAGTATGATCAACCATGTGATCGGGAGACGTGTTCAAATATGTCTCAGTTTTCCTCCCCTGGTACTCGGGTGCAACATTCCAGACGCTTTACTAACACTCTCCCCACTTGGAGAGTCAGTCCCTTTAACCTCCTGTTTGGCCCAGTTTGCAATTTCTGCGGAAGATGAACAGGAATAGCGAGAACCAATGAGAGACTAGCTGGAGGTGTCTGGACGGGCAAATTTAACTCTCATTTCCCACCAGGAAGAGGAAATAACCAAAGGCTCAGCGTGCCGTGCCGGAACCAGATTAGGGCCTGAAGCCATCCTGCAGTGTTGCGGCCAGCTCAAAAGAAAGCGAGTTGAAGAAAGGAGCTCAGGGGCACTGTAATTCACAAACCTGCAGAGTTATAAATGACAGCTATCGTCCAAAAATAGACTGAAGTAAGGCTGCCAAGAGGACTTGAAAGCGGGGCAGAATTGCAGGAAACCGATTTCAGGAGGTAGACTGGAATTGCATTGAAAGCATAGGAAAAGAGGCAGAACGTCCACAATGATGCACTTGGCCAAAAAGGGCGTATGCGTTTTTTCCTGAATATATTCAGGAAAAAACGCATACGCCCTTTTTGGCCAACCAAGCAAGCTTGCAAAGGAAATCTGCACTACAATGAAGTCTCACTTCCCCCCGGTCAAAAGGGCCATCTGAAAAAAGTGTAAAATCCAGAAAGGCAGGACAGGCCATGGACAACTGGGAGCCTTGTTATGCTGATGGGCGGGATGTAAATTGCCAACAGACACTCGGGAGAAGTGTATGGTGTTTCCTGAAACATCTAAAAAACAAAGCAACAGAGCCTAGGGCACTTCCACTTATGGTCCTATAGCTTAGGGAAATTAAAATCAAAAAGACACAGCCACCCCAAAGTTTGGAACGGCTCTGTTTACAAGAACCTCGTTTACAGTACAAGTTCAACATCGCAGAAAGTGAAAAATGGATAAAGAAGTTGTGGTATTCACTTACAAAGCAATATCACTCAGCAATGAAATTTATGTCATCAGGCCCTTAGCATCACAATGAGTGGATTCAGGTATGATGATTCTAACTGAAGTAAGTCACACAGAAAAAGAAACATCATAAGATATCAGTAATACACAGAATGTAAACTTGGCTACACAGGAACTGAATTACAGAACAGAACAGGGACTCAAATTTAGAAAACCAACTTATGCTTGCTTAAGGGTAAAGGTGAGTTGGGGTGCTGCATAAAACCAGAGATTGAAATGAGCACAGATAAAGTTCCTTAAGCCAAATATGGAATAGACAAGAGCTACTCCTTGCTCAACGAAATGGATTCAACACCGCATATTAAACTCCTAAGAATGTAACTGACTAGTAAGTATCTTAAAACCTATGGATTGCTATGTCTCCAAAAGAGAATCAAGCGTGTGTAAAGGGGCATAAACGCAGCAGTGATAGGATTGGAGAGGTTCGGTGAGCAAATGAAGACCCTTTGAAGTCATATTGCATGGTACCCATTACAAGGGTCTCAACTCTCCAGGTTTAAGGTATTCTTCCTTCAGCTAAAACATGCATGTGGAACCCAAGTATGATCAACCATGTGAACGGGAGACGTGTTCAAATATGTCTCAGTTTTCGTACCCTGGTACTCGGGTGCAACATTCCAGACGCTTTACTAACACTCTCCCGACTTGGAGAGTCAGTCCCTTTAACCTCCTGTTTGGCCCAGTTTGCAATTTCTGCGGAAGATGAACAGGAATAGCGAGAACCAATGAGAGACTAGCTGGAGGTGTCTGGACGGGCAAATTTAACTCTCATTTCCCACCAGGAAGAGGAAATAACCAAAGGCTCAGCGTGCCGTGCCGGAACCAGATTAGGGCCTGAAGCCATCCTGCGGTGTTGCGGCCAGGTCACAAGAAAGCGAGTTGAAGAAAGGAGCTCAGGGGCACTGTAATTCACAAACCTGCAGAGTTATAAATGACAGCTATCGTCCAAAAATAGACTGAAGTAAGGCTGCCAAGAGGACTTGAAAGCGGGGCAGAATTGCAGGAAACCGATTTCAGGAGGTAGACTGGAATTGCATTGAAAGCATAGGAAAAGAGGCAGAACGTCCACAATGATGCACTTGGCCAAAAAGGGCGTATGCGTTTTTTCCTGAATATATTCAGGAAAAAACGCATACGCCCTTTTTGGCCAACCAAGCAAGCTTGCAAAGGAAATCTGCACTACAATGAAGTCTCACTTCCCCCCGGTCAAAAGGGCCATCTGAAAAAAGTGTAAAATCCAGAAAGGCAGGACAGGCCATGGAGAACTGGGAGCCTTGTTATGCTGATGGGCGGGATGTAAATTGCCAACAGACACTCGGGAGAAGTGTATGGTGTTTCCTGAAACATCTAAAAAACAAAGCAACAGAGCCTAGGGCACTGCCACTTATGGTCCTATAGCTTAGGGAAATTAAAATCAAAAAGACACAGCCACCCCAAAGTTTGGGACGCCTCTGTTTACAAGAACCTCGTTTACCGTACAAGTTCAACATCGCAGAAAGTGAAAAATGGATAAAGAAGTTGTGGTATTTACTTACAAAGCAATATCACTCAGCAATGAATTCTATGTCATCAGGCCCTTAGCATCACAATGAGTGGATTCAGGTATGATGATTCTAACTGAAATAAGTCACACAGAAAAAGAAACATCATAAGATATCAGTAATACACGGAATGTAAACTTGGCTACACAGGAACTGAATTACAGAACAGAACAGGGTCTCAAATTTAGAAAACCAACTTATGCTTGCTTAAGGGGAAAGGTGAGTTGGGGTGCTGCATAAAACCAGAGATTGAAATGAGCACAGATAAAGTTCCTTAAGCCAAATATGGAATAGACAAGAGCTACTCCTTGCTCAACGAAATGGACTCAACACCGCATATTAAACGCCTAAGAATGTACCTGACTAGTAAGTATCTTAAAACCTATGGATTGCTATGTCTCCGAAAGAGAATCAAGCATGTGTACAGGGGCATAAACGCAGCAGTGATAGGATTGGAGAGGTTCGGTGAGCAAATGAAGACCCTTTGAAGTCATATTGCATGGTACCCATTCCACGGGTTTCAACTACCCAGGTTTTAGGTATTCTTCCTTCAGCTAAAACATGCATGTGGAACCCAAGTATGATCAACCATGTGAACGGGAGACGTGTTCAAATATGTCTCAGTTTTCCTCCCCTGGTACTCGGGTGCAACATTCCAGACGCTTTATAACACTCTCCCCACTTGGAGTGTCAGTCCCTTTAACCTCCTGTTTGGCCCAGTTTGCAATTTCTGCGGAAGATGAACAGGAATAGCGAGAACCAATGAGAGGCTAGCTGGAGGTGTCTGGACGGGCAAATTTAACTCTCATTTCCCAACAGGAAGAGGAAATAACCAAAGGCTCAGCGTGCCGTACCGGAACCAGATTAGGGCCTGAAGCCATCCTGTGGTGTTGCGGCCAGCTCAAAAGAAAGCGAGTTGAAGAAAGGAGCCCAGGGGCACTGTAATTCACAAACCTGCAGAGTTATAAATGACAGCTATCGTCCAAAAATACACTGAAGTAAGGCTGCCAAGAGGACTTGAAAGCGGGGCAGAATTGCAGGAAACCGATTTCAGGAGGTAGACTGGAATTGCATTGAAAGCATAGGAAAAGAGGCAGAACGTCCACAATGATGCACTTGGCCAAAAAGGGCGTATGCGTTTTTTCCTGAATATATTCAGGAAAAAACGCATACGCCCTTTTTGGCCAACCAAGCAAGCTTGCAAAGGAAATCTGCACTACAATGAAGTCTCACTTCCCCCCCGTCAAAAGTGCCATCTGAAAAAAGTGTAAAATCCAGAAAGGCAGGACAGGCCATGGACAACTGGGAGCCTTGTTATGCTGATGGGCGGGATGTAAATTGCCAACAACCACTCGGGAGAAGTATATGGTGTTTCCTGAAACATCTAAAAAACAAAGCAACAGAACCTAGGGCACTTCCACTTATGGTCCTATAGCTTAGGGAAATTAAAATCAAAAAGACACAGCCACCCCAAAGTTTGGAACGGCTCTGTTTACAAGAACCTCGTTTACAGTACAAGTTCAACATCGCAGAAAGTGAAAAATGGATAAAGAAGTTGTGGTATTTACTTACAAAGCAATATCACTCAGCAATGAAATCTATGTCATCAGGCCCTTAGCATCACAATGAGTGGATTCAGGTATGATGATTCTAACTGAAATAAGTCACACAGAAAAAGAAACATCATAAGATATCAGTAATACACGGAATGTAAACTTGGCTACACAGGAACTGAATTACAGAACAGAACAGGGTCTCAAATTTAGAAAACCAACTTATGCTTGCTTAAGGGTAAAGGTGAGTTGGGGTGCTGCATAAAACCAGAGATTGAAATGAGCACAGATAAAGTTCCTTAAGTCAAATATGGAATAGACAAGAGCTACTCCTTGCTCAACGAAATGGACTCAACACCGCATATTAAACTCCTAAGAATGTACCTGACTAGTAAGTATCTTAAAACCTATGGATTGCTATGTCTCTGAAAGAGAATCAAGCATGTGTACAGGGGCATAAACGCAGCAGTGATAGGATTGGAGAGGTTCGGTGAGCAAATGAAGACCCTTTGAAGTCATATTGCATGTTACCCATTCCACGGGTTTCAACTACCCAGTTTTAAGGTATTCTTCCTTCAGCTAAAACATGCATGTGGAACCTAGAGTATGATCAACCATGTGATCGGGAGACGTGTTCAAATATGTCTCAGGTTTCCTCCCCTGGTACTCGGGTGCAACATTCCAGACGCTTTATTAACACTCTCCCCACTTGGAGAGTCAGTCCCTTTAACCTCCTGTTTGGCCCAGTTTGCAATTTCTGCGGAAGATGAACAGGAATAGCGAGAACCAATGAGAGGCTAGCTGGAGGTGTCTGGACGGGCAAATTTAACTCTCATTTCCCACCAGGAAGAGGAAATAACCAAAGGCTCAGCGTGCCGTGCCGGAACCAGATTAGGGCCTGAAGCCATCCTGCAGTGTTGCGGCCAGCTCAAAAGAAAGCGAGTTGAAGAAAGGAGCTCAGGGGCACTGTAATTCACAAACCTGCAGAGTTATAAATGACAGCTATCGTCCAAAAATAGACTGAAGTAAGGCTGCCAAGAGGACTTGAAAGCGGGGCAGAATTGCAGGAAACCGATTTCAGGAGGTAGACTGGAATTGCATTGAAAGCATAGGAAAAGAGGCAGAACGTCCACAATGATGCACTTGGCCAAAAAGGGCGTATGCGTTTTTTCCTGAATATATTCAGGAAAAAACGCATACGCCCTTTTTGGCCAACCAAGCAAGCTTGCAAAGGAAATCTGCACTACAATGAAGTCTCACTTCCCCCCGGTCAAAAGGGCCATCTGAAAAAAGTGTAAAATCCAGAAAGGCAGGACAGGCCATGGACAACTGGGAGCCTTGTTATGCTGATGGGCGGGATGTAAATTGCCAACAGACACTGGGGAGAAGTGTATGGTGTTTCCTGAAACATCTAAAAAACAAAGCAACAGAGCCTAGGGCACTTCCACTTATGGTCCTATAGCTTAGGGAAATTAAAATCAAAAAGACACAGCCACCCCAAAGTTTGGAACGGCTCTGTTTACAAGAACCTCGTTTACAGTACAAGTTCAACATCGCAGAAAGTGAAAAATGGATAAAGAAGTTGTGGTATTCACTTACAAAGCAATATCACTCAGCAATAAAATTTATGTCATCAGGCCCTTAGCATCACAATGAGTGGATTCAGGTATGATGATTCTAACTGAAGTAAGTCACACAGAAAAAGAAACATCATAAGATATCAGTAATACACAGAATGTAAACTTGGCTACACAGGAACTGAATTACAGAACAGAACAGGGACTCAAATTTAGAAAACCAACTTATGCTTGCTTAAGGGTAAAGGTGAGTTGGGGTGCTGCATAAAACCAGAGATTGAAATGAGCACAGATAAAGTTCCTTAAGTCAAATATGGAATAGACAAGAGCTACTCCTTGCTCAACGAAATGGATTCAACACCGCATATTAAACGCCTAAGAATGTACCTGACTAGTAAGTATCTTAAAACCTATGGATTGCTATGTCTCCGAAAGAGAATCAAGCATGTGTACAGGGGCATAAACGCAGCAGTGATAGGATTGGAGAGGTTCGGTGAGCAAATGAAGACCCTTTGAAGTCATATTGCATGGTACCCATTCCACGGGTTTCAACTACCCAGGTTTAAGGTATTCTTCCTTCAGCTAAAACATGCATGTGGAACCTAGAGTATGATCAACCATGTGATCGGGAGACGTGTTCAAATATGTCTCAGTTTTCCTCCCCTGGTACTCGGGTGCAACATTCCAGACGCTTTATAACACTCTCCCCACTTGGAGAGTCAGTCCCTTTAACCTCCTGTTTGGCCCAGTTTGCAATTTCTGCGGAAGATGAACAGGAATAGCGAGAACCAATGAGAGGCTAGCTGGAGGTGTCTGGACGGGCAAATTTAACTCTCATTTCCCACCAGGAAGAGGAAATAACCAAAGGCTCAGCGTGCTGTACCGGAACCAGATTAGGGCCTGAAGCCATCCTGTGGTGTTGCGGCCAGCTCAAAAGAAAGCGAGTTGAAGAAAGGAGCCAAGGGGCACTGTAATTCACAAACCTGCAGAGTTATAAATGACAGCTATCGTCCAAAAATACACTGAAGTAAGGCTGCCAAGAGGACTTGAAAGCGGGGCAGAATTGCAGGAAACCGATTTCAGGAGGTAGACTGGAATTGCATTGAAAGCATAGGAAAAGAGGCAGAACGTCCACAATGATGCACTTGGCCAAAAAGGGCGTATGCGTTTTTTCCTGAATATATTCAGGAAAAAACGCATACGCCCTTTTTGGCCAACCAAGCAAGCTTGCAAAGGAAATCTGCACTACAATGAAGTCTCACTTCCCCCCGGTCAAAAGGGCCATCTGAAAAAAGTGTAAAATCCAGAAAGGCAGGACAGGCCATGGACAACTGGGAGCCTTGTTATGCTGATGGGCGGCATGTAAATTGCCAACAACCACTCGGGAGAAATATATGGTGTTTCCTGAAACATCTAAAAAACAAAGCAACAGAACCTAGGGCACTTCCACTTATGGTCCTATAGCTTAGGGAAATTAAAATCAAAAAGACACAGCCACCCCAAAGTTTGGAACGGCTCTGTTTACAAGAACCTCGTTTACAGTACAAGTTCAACATCGCAGAAAGTGAAAAATGGATAAAGAAGTTGTGGTATTTACTTACAAATCAATATCACTCAGCAATGAAATCTATGTCATCAGGCCCTTAGCATCACAATGAGTGGATTCAGGTATGATGATTCTAACTGAAATAAGTCACACAGAAAAAGAAACATCATAAGATATCAGTAATACACGGAATGTAAACTTGGCTACACAGGAACTGAATTACAGAACAGAACAGGGTCTCAAATTTAGAAAACCAACTTATGCTTGCTTAAGGGTAAAGGTGAGTTGGGGTGCTGCATAAAACCAGAGATTGAAATGAGCACAGATAAAGTTCCTTAAGTCAAATATGGAATAGACAAGAGCTACTCCTTGCTCAACGAAATGGACTCAACACCGCATATTAAACTCCTAAGAATGTACCTGACTAGTAAGTATCTTAAAACCTATGGATTGCTATGTCTCTGAAAGAGAATCAAGCATGTGTACAGGGGCATAAACGCAGCAGTGATAGGATTGGAGAGGTTCGGTGAGCAAATGAAGACCCTTTGAAGTCATATTGCATGTTACCCATTCCACGGGTTTCAACTACCCAGTTTTAAGGTATTCTTCCTTCAGCTAAAACATGCATGTGGAACCTAGAGTATGATCAACCATGTGATCGGGAGACGTGTTCAAATATGTCTCAGTTTTCCTCCCCTGGTACTCGGGTGCAACATTCCAGACGCTTTACTAACACTCTCCCCACTTGGAGAGTCAGTCCCTTTAACCTCCTGTTTGGCCCAGTTTGCAATTTCTGCGGAAGATGAACAGGAATAGCGAGAACCAATGAGAGGCTAGCTGGAGGTGTCTGGACGGGCAAATTTAACTCTCATTTCCCACCAGGAAGAGGAAATAACCAAAGGCTCAGCGTGCCGTGCCGGAACCAGATTAGGGCCTGAAGCCATCCTGCAGTGTTGCGGCCAGCTCAAAAGAAAACGAGTTGAAGAAAGGAGCTCAGGGGCACTGTAATTCACAAACCTGCAGAGTTATAAATGACAGCTATCGTCCAAAAATAGACTGAAGTAAGGCTGCCAAGAGGACTTGAAAGCGGGGCAGAATTGCAGGAAACCGATTTCAGGAGGTAGACTGGAATTGCATTGAAAGCATAGGAAAAGAGGCAGAACGTCCACAATGATGCACTTGGCCAAAAAGGGCGTATGCGTTTTTTCCTGAATATATTCAGGAAAAAACGCATACGCCCTTTTTGGCCAACCAAGCAAGCTTGCAAAGGAAATCTGCACTACAATGAAGTCTCACTTCCCCCCGGTCAAAAGGGCCATCTGAAAAAAGTGTAAAATCCAGAAAGGCAGGACAGGCCATGGACAACTGGGAGCCTTGTTATGCTGATGGGCGGGATGTAAATTGCCAACAGACACTCGGGAGAAGTGTATGGTGTTTCCTGAAACATCTAAAAAACAAAGCAACAGAGCCTAGGGCACTTCCACTTATGGTCCTATAGCTTAGGGAAATTAAAATCAAAAAGACACAGCCACCCCAAAGTTTGGAACGGCTCTGTTTACAAGAACCTCGTTTACAGTACAAGTTCAACATCGCAGAAAGTGAAAAATGGATAAAGAAGTTGTGGTATTCACTTACAAAGCAATATCACTCAGCAATGAAATTTATGTCATCAGGCCCTTAGCATCACAATGAGTGGATTCAGGTATGATGATTCTAACTGAAGTAAGTCACACAGAAAAAGAAACATCATAAGATATCAGTAATACACAGAATGTAAACTTGGCTACACAGGAACTGAATTACAGAACAGAACAGGGACTCAAATTTAGAAAACCAACTTATGCTTGCTTAAGGGTAAAGGTGAGTTGGGGTGCTGCATAAAACCAGAGATTGAAATGAGCACAGATAAAGTTCCTTAAGTCAAATATGGAATAGACAAGAGCTACTCCTTGCTCAACGAAATGGATTCAACACCGCATATTAAACGCCTAAGAATGTACCTGACTAGTAAGTATCTTAAAACCTATGGATTGCTATGTCTCCGAAAGAGAATCAAGCATGTGTACAGGGGCATAAACGCAGCAGTGATAGGATTGGAGAGGTTCGGTGAGCAAATGAAGACCCTTTGAAGTCATATTGCATGGTACCCATTCCACGGGTTTCAACTACCCAGGTTTAAGGTATTCTTCCTTCAGCTAAAACATGCATGTGGAACCTAGAGTATGATCAACCATGTGATCGGGAGACGTGTTCAAATATGTCAGTTTTCGTACCCTGGTACTCGGGTGCAACATTCCAGACGCTTTACTAACACTCTCCCGACTTGGAGAGTCAGTCCCTTTAACCTCCTGTTTGGCCCAGTTTGCAATTTCTGCGGAAGATGAACAGGAATAGCAAGAACCAATGAGAGGCTAGCTGAAGGTGTCTGGACGGGCAAATTTAACTCTCATTTCCCACCAGGAAGAGGAAATAACCAAAGGCTCAGCGTGCCGTGCCGGAACCAGATTAGGGCCTGAAGCCATCCTGCGGTGTTGCGGCCAGGTCACAAGAAAGCGAGTTGAAGAAAGGAGCTCAGGGGCACTGTAATTCACAAACCTGCAGAGTTATAAATGACAGCTATCGTCCAAAAATAGACTGAAGTAAGGCTGCCAAGAGGACTTGAAAGCGGGGCAGAATTGCAGGAAACCGATTTCAGGAGGTAGACTGGAATTGCATTGAAAGCATAGGAAAAGAGGCAGAACGTCCACAATGATGCACTTGGCCAAAAAGGGCGTATGCGTTTTTTCCTGAATATATTCAGGAAAAAACGCATACGCCCTTTTTGGCCAACCAAGCAAGCTTGCAAAGGAAATCTGCACTACAATGAAGTCTCACTTCCCCCCGGTCAAAAGGGCCATCTGAAAAAAGTGTAAAATCCAGAAAGGCAGGACAGGCCATGGACAACTGGGAGCCTTGTTATGCTGATGGGCGGCATGTAAATTGCCAACAACCACTCGGGAGAAGTATATGGTGTTTCCTGAAACATCTAAAAAACAAAGCAACAGAACCTAGGGCACTTCCACTTATGGTCCTATAGCTTAGGGAAATTAAAATCAAAAAGACACAGCCACCCCAAAGTTTGGAACGGCTCTGTTTACAAGAACCTCGTTTACAGTACAAGTTCAACATCGCAGAAAGTGAAAAATGGATAAAGAAGTTGTGGTATTTACTTACAAAGCAATATCACTCAGCAATGAAATCTATGTCATCAGGCCCTTAGCATCACAATGAGTGGATTCAGGTATGATGATTCTAACTGAAATAAGTCACACAGAAAAAGAAACATCATAAGATATCAGTAATACACGGAATGTAAACTTGGCTACACAGGAACTGAATTACAGAACAGAACAGGGTCTCAAATTTAGAAAACCAACTTATGCTTGCTTAAGGGTAAAGGTGAGTTGGGGTGCTGCATAAAACCAGAGATTGAAATGAGCACAGATAAAGTTCCTTAAGTCAAATATGGAATAGACAAGAGCTACTCCTTGCTCAACGAAATGGACTCAACACCGCATATTAAACTCCTAAGAATGTACCTGACTAGTAAGTATCTTAAAACCTATGGATTGCTATGTCTCTGAAAGAGAATCAAGCATGTGTACAGGGGCATAAACGCAGCAGTGATAGGATTGGAGAGGTTCGGTGAGCAAATGAAGACCCTTTGAAGTCATATTGCATGTTACCCATTCCACGGGTTTCAACTACCCAGTTTTAAGGTATTCTTCCTTCAGCTAAAACATGCATGTGGAACCTAGAGTATGATCAACCATGTGATCGGGAGACGTGTTCAAATATGTCTCAGTTTTCCTCCCCTGGTACTCGGGTGCAACATTCCAGACGCTTTACTAACACTCTCCCCACTTGGAGAGTCAGTCCCTTTAACCTCCTGTTTGGCCCAGTTTGCAATTTCTGCGGAAGATGAACAGGAATAGCGAGAACCAATGAGAGGCTAGCTGGAGGTGTCTGGACGGGCAAATTTAACTCTCATTTCCCACCAGGAAGAGGAAATAACCAAAGGCTCAGCGTGCCGTGCCGGAACCAGATTAGGGCCTGAAGCCATCCTGCAGTGTTGCGGCCAGCTCAAAAGAAAACGAGTTGAAGAAAGGAGCTCAGGGGCACTGTAATTCACAAACCTGCAGAGTTATAAATGACAGCTATCGTCCAAAAATAGACTGAAGTAAGGCTGCCAAGAGGACTTGAAAGCGGGGCAGAATTGCAGGAAACCGATTTCAGGAGGTAGACTGGAATTGCATTGAAAGCATAGGAAAAGAGGCAGAACGTCCACAATGATGCACTTGGCCAAAAAGGGCGTATGCGTTTTTTCCTGAATATATTCAGGAAAAAACGCATACGCCCTTTTTGGCCAACCAAGCAAGCTTGCAAAGGAAATCTGCACTACAATGAAGTCTCACTTCCCCCCGGTCAAAAGGGCCATCTGAAAAAAGTGTAAAATCCAGAAAGGCAGGACAGGCCATGGACAACTGGGAGCCTTGTTATGCTGATGGGCGGGATGTAAATTGCCAACAGACACTCGGGAGAAGTGTATGGTGTTTCCTGAAACATCTAAAAAACAAAGCAACAGAGCCTAGGGCACTTCCACTTATGGTCCTATAGCTTAGGGAAATTAAAATCAAAAAGACACAGCCACCCCAAAGTTTGGAACGGCTCTGTTTACAAGAACCTCGTTTACAGTACAAGTTCAACATCGCAGAAAGTGAAAAATGGATAAAGAAGTTGTGGTATTCACTTACAAAGCAATATCACTCAGCAATGAAATTTATGTCATCAGGCCCTTAGCATCACAATGAGTGGATTCAGGTATGATGATTCTAACTGAAGTAAGTCACACAGAAAAAGAAACATCATAAGATA